>NW_017728886.1:33566149-33569212 GCF_001723895.1 Crocodylus porosus
GGGGGCGGGGGCAGAGCAGGTGTGCAGCTACCCCTGTAGCACCAGACACTACTCCTATATCCCCTTTACAAAGTTCTAGATGGTCTGCTTGATAGATATATAATTTTCTGATATTGACATGTGTAGCTGGCCGGTGACTGTGATCCTTCCCTGAGGTCCCTTCAGATCTCAGTGCTCTGGGGGAGGGACAGAAAAACAGCATAAAAAGTCACACATCATGAGTTTTGTGTGTCAGCACCTTGAGGTGCAGTTTCCCAGAAACCCCTGTAGCTATCCCTTTGAAACTTGGCATGCCTCAGGACCTCATCAGGGGCTACCATGCCTTCTGTTTCACCCCACACCACCTTAACACACACACAAAGTCACACAGGTTATGAGTGTTGCTTGTCAGCAGTATGAGGTCCAATTTCCCAGAAACCCCTGCACCTATCACCTTGAAACTTGACAAGCTTTGTGGCCTCAGCACGGGCTACCACCCCCACTGCTTTCATTTAAATCAGGAAATAAATGACAAGATTATAGGCATTTTCATGATTGCCAATTATAGCCTGTGGATGAAATGTTGAAACAGCATTGAACAGTGAAACAGTTTTGACGAAACAAAATGGAACAGTGCTTTGAAACAAAGGGGGAAAAAAAACCACTGTCCCTTCAAAATGGCAAAATGAATTCAAAATGAAATGGTGCTGTTTTGCACAGCCCTAATGTCAGGTGAGCAAAGATGACACAGGAGAGCAGCTGTGATAGCGTCAATTCCCCATCCTGAAGTCATCTTCTGTTAAGACATCAGGTCTGTAAGGGCTGAGGCCATGCACCACCAGCTCCCCAAAATCAGCTGTAAAAAACTAAGCAGCCTGATCAGTGAAGACTGCAAACTAAGGTGAAGAAGAAACAGGACAGTGTTGAACAGCATTCCACAATGGCAAAGGGAAAGAGAATGTATCCTTCCCCCCAGAAATGTATCTTTCACAGGAACATAAATCCCAGCTAATTAACACCTTGTAAAGTCACAAGAGATCTAGTTCAGTCCAGTTGCAGAAGGTTCAGTGAAAAAAAATTAAAACCAGTCAGAGAACATTTATTAGATTATTACAATGAGCTACCTATAAATAAAGGGTATAGGCTGAAGGGAAATCTGGAGAATTCAGCAAATTCAAGAAGGCTTGCTGCAGTCTGTTCCACCTGCCTCCTTCCTTTTGAGTCTCTCCAGCCAATACAGGTAAGAATCTACTTTATGCTGTCATGAGTAGCCAGATAAACTTTGAGATAACTGTTTGCTTTTTTTGTTTTAGGTTGTAAACAATAAAAGGTTGGATTGTAAGTCTTGTCTCTTGTACCTTTTTTCAGTAGCCAACCTGCCCATTTACCTGTAATTCAGGTAATAGGACACAAGAACTAATTCTGATCTCCTGGCAGTTTTGCACCATTGCAATGTTGTAAATTGTTGATTTGCTTTTGCACAACTAAGATCAGAACCAGAGCCAAAACATGGAGGGTGTAAAGTTAAGATGGGAGAAAAAGTCCAAAGCTCAAATGGGGGTAAAATTACCCCATGACCAATATGAGATGTCAGAACTAAATCCAGCCCCAACTTCACCTTCACAAAAAGATAATACCTTGTCTGCTGTAAAATAACAACAGAACTTGTATTCTTTAAGGTCAATATTTATGTAGTGTTGCAAAAATCCACTGACTTAGAAATGGTAGATGTATGTAGTGGTATAGAACAGACAAATAGAAATGGGGGCTGTAATCTTTTTTATCTCATTAAGTTAAGGGTCTGAACTGGGAAGTTAAATAACCTTTATCAATAAGGAATTATGCCAAGAAGCCTGGTGTAGAACTTGTTTCTATATTCTTTTAACATAAAGACTGATGTGGGTTATTTTTGTGATGGGTTGAAAAGCCCTTAACCTATTCAAATATAAGCTGCTTGCAAAGTACTGTTTATACCATGTTGTCATTTTTTGATTTGAGTTGCCTTGGTATAAATTGCCTGTAGTTCGTTTCTTAAATTCTATTTTTCTGACCATTGGTATAACTTGACCTTGAAAGTTGAACACCACAATATTGGGTGTCATTGCAAATACGAATTTAAACGAATAAAAATGCTATACCCTGCTGAACAATTTGGATACTGTAGGAAAGAAATAAAATTCACTATTGCTGCTAAGATGGTGTAACTTTCAAGTTCTAGTATTTTCATTTTGAAAGGTAGGCATGCTTTCTTGCTGATTATGCCACACTTTTGAATTCTTGACACTGAATAAAAGAGAATCTACTTAAGTTTCTGGTTTGAATCACTGAGGCAGGGATTTCCAACCCACAGCTAGTAGGGAACATGTTGCTAATGAGTTTCTTGATGTTTCTCATGGCCACAGAAAATTTTGAAAAATTAAATGCAGAACTCTGCTGCTATGACCCATGTTATCAAGGAGAGAAATTCCTGCCAGATGTTACTTGCTTGGAATTGTTGCTTGTGAGCCAGTGAAATACAATTGACCTACAGGCTTGTCAAAAGACCCAAAATAAGATTATTACAAGAGACCTTGGGCCCCATTTCCAGCATAGTCAAAGTCAGAAAAGGGGTACAGAATAAACTTGAAACCCAGAGGGGGGCCAATTAAGAAGACTGCTTTACTGGGTGATCAATAAGCAATTTAGTGAACTCATGACTATCCAGAGTTGCACAGTCCCACCCTGCTAGTTAAGCATGTAAGGTAAGGGGTAGGTTATTCCAGGGGTGAAGACAAAGCAAGGTGACTTAAGTTGGATAGTGCTACAGGGCTGCAATACTCCATCTCAAGACACAAAAACTTCACCACACCATTGTTACCAGATTTGCCCGCTACTTTGGGGTGTGCTCATTTATTAGGGCTAGGGTCTTGGTAATTCTATCAATGTGCTGCTTGTGTTACTGGTGTTACTATACAGAGCTATATCTCTCCCTTCTGCAAGCCCTCACCCCCAATGGAGCTATCTTGCAGGACTCAGTTCAGTGGGGCTGGGTTCCTCCAGTCCCCAAATCAGTCATACACACAAACACACACAGATTAACGTGAC
>NW_017728886.1:33569924-33570756 GCF_001723895.1 Crocodylus porosus
AGAGAGAGAGCTGGGATCTCACCAGTCCAAGGCACTTGGGTTGCAAAGCTGACAGGTCAAAGTTCTCAGTACGATCCTTGAAGGGAGATGATCTTCCTCCTGCAGCCTCTCCAGAAGAAAGCGGGTGGTGTCAGCACACACACTGCTGCTTCTGCTTTTACAAATTTTTATACCCCCAGTTCAGCTTCTTTCAAGCATTCTCAATAGTGTAAATCAAATTGTCTTTTCTATTGACAAGGGGTTATCTGGGTGGAACATCTCAGGAGCTTGATTGATACTCAGGTAACACTTACTTGGGAGCCAGCTTGACATTCCTATGGACAGCACATATACTTGATGGGCTATCTCCTGGTGTCTTCAGAAACAATAGATTGCAGCATCAGGGTTTTGGATTTTTACTTGCTGTGAACAAGCCTCAGCATAGCATGACTTTTCCAGATCTTACTATAGTCTTTTAACAGACTTAAGGCAATTATTGGAGTGTTCATAACCTGTTGCGGAGAGGACTTCCACCAGTCGTCTCCGGAAAAGTGTGACAACACTTGTGAACAGGGCTCCAACGGGCTGGACTCTGTGATGAACCCGGTACCATTGTTCAAATGTTGCCCATACCCCCTCAGACTCAGTCTATTGCCTCAGCATTCCCTAACCGGGCAACCGAGTTTTAGCCAATTAAGTTTCCATAGGCCTCCCATAGTGGGACTGGGGAATGTACGGCCCGAGATGCCTAGTAAACTTACTTTTGCTTAGAGGTGTGTGGGTGGGGGGAAGGAAAAGTCCTTTGTAAATCCAGATTAGAACTGGTCTGATAAATGCTGAGCTGGGTGTGGGG
>NW_017728886.1:33571016-33577759 GCF_001723895.1 Crocodylus porosus
CACTTTTGTCACCCTTATCTGGAGGGTTTTAGGTGAGTCTCTCACTGCATCTTAATCAGTTTCTGTTTAGGTGGGGGGTGGGGGGCGATTCTTTGTGAGTCAGACAGTCTGTGTCCTGTGTCAGGGTTCCCCAAGAACATGGAGCTGACAGGTAACAACATCTGAAAGGGAAATGCGGTTTGGATGAGTTTGAGAATACAAGGAGATGGAGAATCAATTTTATTATTAGTCAGCTTTAAACCATTTCTCCTTGTGTTATTTTCCTGTTCCCTATAATGTTCTCTCTCTTCTGTTTTGGGGTGATGTTGTAGTTAGGAAAAATGTGAGGGGTAAGGATTTTTGTGGGGGATGCCTTTTATTGGACCAATTATATAGTTGGTAAAGACATAGACAAAGTTTGGGGTACCACTGTACCCTTCCCTATGTCTCAGGAAGGATACAGAGACACTTAAAAGCATGTCTGTGTTCCTATCAAATGTACAATACATCCAAGAAAAGATATCAGCCGTACATGTTTTTGTTAGTCCCTCTTCTATATTGATTTGTAGTATGCTAGTGCTTTGCTGGGATTTGTTTTAATATAATATATCCTGACATAATGCATCACAGAATAAAATAGGCACATTGTTTTGGGAAGGCATAAAGAAGTTGGGGGGGGATTTTTTTTGGAGTTATGGCTGCACAGAGCAGGCACAGAACTAAAATGTTTGCAAGTCTGTGAAATAGGAGAGGAGAGACAAGGAGTAGCTAGCAGAAAGAAACATTGCCAGAAGAAAGGTTTTCTTGATTAGTAAAACATCAAGAATATTAAAAAGGAGAGAAAATTAGTTCACACTTGTAGAGTGAAAACAATGAACCATTAAGTCAATCTACTCCCTCAATTGAAAAGAAGTGCCATTGTTGCTGCTGGGCAGTTGGTTTTGGACCAGTAATTACAGCATGGGGCTTCTATTCTGGACATAGAAATCAACTTCCCTGCTTAATACATGCACCCTGATTTTGGAGGCCTGATTTTTTCTTTGGGAGGGGGTGGTGAGAAAGCGTATGATGTATATAAGAATATGCAGTAATCACTCCCAATACACAGGGCTTTCTACTACTTTCCTGTGTGGTGAAGGATTGATTTCTCAAGAGAGAATATCTTTGTGTATAGGACACAGTAAGGAGTTATTTTGAATACAAGTCCCTGGGGCCAATAGAAAAATCCAGAATCTAATTCATGCAAAGAGAGCAAAGCTACTCCATCTACTTAAGAGAAGTATCTGGGACAAAAAAAGGCAAGAGCATTAGCTGCACTTGCATCATGAAGCTATGTTTACATGATATGAAGTTGAAAGAATGGATGATAGGAAGCTCAAATAGTCTGATGGTTTAAGAAAGTTAAGTAAGTGTAGGGCAATAGCTTGCTTCAACACATGTCTACTTACTTTTTCTCTGCTCATTGTTTTTTCAGCTTTTACATTTCTCTTAGTTCTTTGGCATTTATATCAGTTTTACTTGGTGAAGGCTAATGGGCCAAAATGGGACGTGATGAATAAAAGGTGTAAGTTGCAGTTGTGAATGTAGTAACAACTGCATTTTGGGGCTGAGAAACTGTCACTGATTCCATTTGATGCCTTTCTCTTTGTAATCATTTCATAGGTCCTTTGTCTGGCAAATGATACTTGTAATTTGGAGTGACCTGTGAAGTTTTACATGGCAGAGGTCAGTGACTTGTTTTTCAGGTGGTTTAGAGAACATTTGTTTATTATTAATGTTTTTTTTTTTCTCTAACTTCAAATAGCAACACAGATGTTTGCAGGAAGGAACTATATTTACTAGGGCTGTGCAGAATTTCGCCAAAACAAAAAGAAACCAAAAAAAAGGCTTCGAAACAGCCTCGAAATGAAACAAGGGTAGTTGAAACATTTTAAAAAATTTGAAACATTTTGAGTTTCAAAGCTGAAGCTGAGCTTGTTTTCAGGGAAACAGAAAATAAGGGGAGGGAGGGGGAAGAAGGTGGAAGGACTGCTATGATACTGATTATGTAGCTGGCCAGTAACTGTGATCCTTCCCTGAGGTCCTTTCCAATCCCAGTGCTCTGGGGGAGGAAGGGAAAAACAGCATAAAAAGCAGCATTTTTTGAACTGAGATACTGTCTGCCTTGGGGTCAGTTACTGATCCGTGTCTTCTAACAGCTCAGCAGCATCTGACAGCAAAGGCTATCATTCACTTCCTTTTTGCTAGCCTAGCGAGTGGGGATTCATCAATACCTTTTGCTTTCTATACTCTTCTATTTTATTATTAAATTCATTCATTTCTTTCAATTTATTCCTCCCCCAAAATCCTCTTTTTCTTTTTGTTAGTCTATTTTGATTCTTTCCCCCCAGAAAATAAATACATGCTTTCTCTCACAGTGTGCATCCTATTCACTGTGCAGTGAAGCACAGCATAATTAGGTTGCATATTATAATATAGAATTTATACAGGGACACATACATACATTTATATATTTTATTTATAATACATATACATACATACGCAATATAAATACACATACATACACAATTATATACATATATTGCATAAATCAGATTACATTACAGAAGAACATACAGATTGTCCGGCACACCAAGGCAGGACACTATGAAAGACACCATGAAGCATGCTGGAAAGGCAGCTGGCAAGCCTTCAGGGAGGGCTGGAAAGGGGGTAAAGGGAGAGATGTAAGTTCCTCCCTCCTCCCCCCCAAACTGAGATGTAGCCTCTTTCCTATAACAAGCAGGCATGAGGCTTCCAGTTATACAGGCAGCAAGGAGAGGGGAGCAGTGCCATTGTCTGTGCCTTAGTCTGCTTCCCCCCTAGGACCAGCAGCCATAATGCCCCCCCCACCACCATGACAACAAGCAGCAGCACAAGCATGACATTTTCCTCCACCCCCATTTCACTTGCCTTGCTGAGCCTTACAGTGCCAGAGGAAGAGCTGGAGCTGGATCTGGATTTGGATCTCAGTGCCCTAGCAAGGGAAATTCTGGGGATAGAAGGGAATTATCTGAGTTTGTGCTCCACACCCCTCAAGTTTCCCTTAGAGCCAGGTCTCCTTACCCAGAAGGCACTTTGGAGGAGGTTGAGGTAGAGGGTGTGCAGTCAAGTGGTTCACCTGAGTCTGCTCCTCCTGTTGCTGTGCCTTTGCCTGCTCAGGAGGGAGAAATGGCAGTATCTGCACATGTACCTGCACCCCAGAAGTGAGTGGGTAGTGTGGTCTGGGATCATTCTGAGCTGGCAGATGATCCCACATATGCTATCTGCCTGCATTACCAAGCCAAAACCAGCTGGGGCAAGGCAAGAAAACACAGGAGCACCACAGGGATGCTGATGCATCTCTGTAGGCACCAAACCCTTGCCCTTGCTCCTCCTCAGCCTGGCACCAGTGGCAGCATGCCCAAAAAGAAGTCCCCCTCTTGCTTCAAAGCCTCCATCCCCCACAAAACAGAGGCAGGCCACGTGGGGAAAAGGTGGACAGAAAGAGGGACACATTGCAAAGCTGAGCGAGATCACCAGACCATTGTAGAGATGCTTGCTGTCAATGGCAAGCCCTTCTCCTTAGTTGAGCAACCAGGGTTCAGACAGCTCATGCTGCTCATTGTCTCATCATACCAAGTGCCCGCATGTACCACCTTCAGCAGGACAGTGGTGCCATCCCTGTATGAGGCATGCAGGGAGTACTTGTGGGAGGAGCTGCACAAGACATGTCCACAGGTGGCCCTACACTTCACTTTGGACAACTGGAGTAGCCAGGGTGGAGATCATGCCTACCTCATCCTCACAGGGCACTGGTGCAATCAGTCAGGGCATCGGTGGGCTCTCCTTCAAGCTGAGATGAAGGATGAGTCCCACATGGCAACACAGATCATGGTGGCCAGGAACCACATGGTGCATGGGTGGCTCACTGGGCAGGGCAAGTTCACCTGTGGGTTCTGGGTCACCAATAATGGAGCCAATATGGTCAAGGCCAGGAATCTCGGGAGCAAGACTGAGGCCGACCTGGGAGGGGTTGGACCAAGATAAGGGCCATGCAAGCAAGAAACAGGGGAGGTCAGAGACCCAGCAACTTTGCCGAACAAAGAAGAGAGAGGAACTGGAAGAAGAGATAGTCCAGTTAGAATGGGAGCTGGAAGTAGCAACAGCTATGAAAGTACAGACAGAGGACTGAGTGTAGGAAATGAAAGATAGGATAAGGGAGAGCCATACTCCGGCAATAGAAACAGATAAAAGGTTTCGACAGGAGTTGGAAAAGATGAAAGCCTATATGGCCAAGTATAAGACATGGGGGGACCAGAGGCTGTCCCTGGAAAAGAATCTAAGAGCCAGGGAGAGTGAGAATACTCAGCTGTGAACCCAGTTACAGGATGTGGAGGAGAAAAAAAAAACAACTTGAGGAGCAAGTACAATCCCTTAAAATCCTCCTGGAAGATAGCCAGGCTAAGGAAGTAGAGATGAACACAAGAAAAGAACAATTACAGATTCAAGTATGGACTAGACGGAGAGAGATCCAGGGGTTGGAAGCTGAAAATAAGATACTACAAGAGGCAAATAGCCAGATGGCTACAAAGATACGAGATGTGGGGAGGGTTGAGAGGCCAGAAGAGAAGGTAATGAACCATGTAGAACCAGAACAGAGACCTCAAACCATAACCACTGTGAATACAATGCAGGGAAGGTTAGAGGTACTGGGGAATCAACTAACGGAATATGTGGTGGCCGCCAAATCAGAACACCAGGGGCAATACCAAGAGTTAAAAGTAGAAGAGCTAGAGGGAGGCTTTGAAGGGAGTAGAGATTCTCCTAGAAGTTACCTAGGCTAGGCTGCTGCACCATCCAGAGCCAGCAAAGTTCCCCAGAGACCAAGGCTCAGAGGATTCGTGAGAAAACAATGAGTTGCATAACCAGCTACAGAGGGCAGAGAGAGGAAAAGAACAGCTGGTGGGACAAGTCCAGTCCCTTGAAACCTGCCAGGAAGACAGCCTGGCTAAAGAAATAGCACTAAGAGCAGTGAAAGAACGGCCAGAGGAGTTTCCCAGTGTCAGGAGTCCAGAAGGTCCTAAAGAGGAAGTTGGGCAGGGCAACTGGGGAGAAGTATCAGGGAGGGTAGTCCCATAGAGGAGAAACCGGGGATCTTACAAAAAGAGACCCTGCTGCTCTCCTAGAATACTGGGACCAGAAATGGAACCAGTGGCAGAGTCGTTACATGAACGAGATGAGCCAGCTAAGGCAACAGCTAAGGGAATTGTCTCTACTGCAAGTTAAGGGAGGAAGCACAGGGTCCAGTCAGGGGCAACTATTGGGGGTAGACTTGGGAGATGTAGAGGCGACAAGGAAGGAGGAACAAGTTTCCTCAGAAAGTGAGACCTACTGCTTAATTAGCTAGGATGAGGTGTAAATAGCCTGATGCCGAGGGTAATCAGAGCCCAAAGTAGGTCTGGAAAAAGGGGAATCAATTGAGCTCAGCAAAATAAATTGAACCCGGGGACATGAGATAAAGAGGAGGGTATGACCAGCCGGAAGGGGATCCCAGCCTGAGAAAAGACCTCGTCTACGTAAACAACATCCCTAGGCAGGTCACATGGTGGAGGCTGAGAAGCATCGTTGAGGAGAAAGTTGGAGTAGCTCATGTTAAGATCTGGCAAATCCCAGAAAATCCCACATGGTGCACCTTGCTTAAAAGGCAGGTAGGAGGTGCTTTAAAACCTCCGCCACTACAAGTTGAGACGATCAAAGAACGAGAACCCGGGCCTGAGAGATCTGCAATGGAAGGTACCGTGGATAAGACTGAAGACTCAGCTTGGTGAGTTTGAAACTTAAGGTGGGGAGGTGTGTAGCAGGGCACTAAGGTGCCTGCTACTTGGAAAGCCGGAGTAGTAGCCTAGGTGCTGGTTGCTAGGGGCAACCAGAATGAGCTGAGGGTCCACACCTGGAGAGTTGGCTGACCGGAAGGGGAGGGCGGACTACTATAAGACAGACTGGAAGCTGTGAGCTCTCCTTCTCTCTGTCTCTCAACTGGCAGCCAGAAAAAAGGAGTACTGCTTGACTGAGGAAAGAGCTTGGCCCTGAATGTAGGAAAGAGAAAAAAGGCCTGGATGTATATGCCGCTGGTTACATGGGGGAGAGATGTAGTGTGGTCTGGAGAACGTTTAGCCAGGAGGTTTAACTTTGGGTTATAGCCCAGGGGCTTGTGTTATCGTTTGTTATTGTTGTTACACCAGAGGACCAGGTCAGGCTATTGGGGGTTGGAGAAGGCCTCATAGGGGCTCCATGGTAGCATGGGGACCCTGGTGCCAGAGAGGGCACAACATTCAGGGGTGCACTGGCCCCAGCCATGAGAAGGGGAGCAGAGGATTGGCAGGGGCCAGGTAAGGCTGAGACCACCTGAGCCCTAAGTGCGAGAAGCCCCAGAGCGGGCAGTTGCGAGACAAGCCAGCGAGCACCACTGGGGCACGGAAAGCGACCGGTACATCTGCGAGGCTTGGGGCGTGGTACAGGTGTGGTTGGAGCCACGCATAGCCTATAAGCCTGGGGTGCACCGAGTCATCCAAGATAGAACTAAGACTGAGCTACATCAGGGCACCGTGGCAGAGAGGACTAAGGGCAGCCTCCCTTAAACATTGTTAACATCAAAGGCGTGGCGGGTGAGATGGTGAGGGTGCTTTAACACTGACTTGGCACGGTAGGGGGCACTAGGGGAGATCACGGCCACCCCTAGGACC
>NW_017728886.1:33577859-33594416 GCF_001723895.1 Crocodylus porosus
CCCTCCTCCAGCCCCCCCGACCCCTTACTCACTGGCACTGGAGCCCTGGTGCTGAACGCATGGCCTGGCTGGCCGCGTGTTTCAGCACCAGGTTGAGGCACCAACCACAGAGATGCTGTGGCAGGCAGAGCGTCTCTGTGGAGTACCCAGCCTCCGGTTGTCTGCTCTGCCTTCTTAAACTTCATTTTTTTTTTTTCTTACCCCTGGATATCCAGGGGTCTAATTTTCTCCCTGTGCTGCAAATTTGTAGTGCGAGGAACATTTTTTCATTCCCGCATTTGCTTCTTGCCCTGCCTGAAAGGGTTTTGAGGCGGGGCAAGAGGCACATGCGTGCTTGTCTGGACGCGATCCACTTGGGTTCACCACCACTCAGCTAAGCCTCAGTTTGAAACCCAAAATGGTTAATGTAGGGAATTCATACTTAAAAGAAAAAAATAAGATATTTTTGAGGAAGTATCTGACTTGCAAACACTTTCTTTCCTTTTTCACTTTTATGAAGTGTAATGTCTTATTATTTCATTTTCAATCTTCTGTTTGTAGTTTTCAAAAGTAAAAAAAACAGTGTAGCTACAGAATGCTGTATTTCAAAAACATTATTTCTGTCAGACTGATAAATAAGAATAAACCAATACCTCCCTTTCACGGTAGAACCCGGTGAATGCATTAACCTTTATTCAGAGCACTTCATAAATTCTTACGTTGGCTCAAGGTAGATGAAAAGATTTTGTTTGCTTTTGTTTTGTTTTTTCAACCCCAGCAAAACAATGATGCTGCCAACAATAGTTTCTCCCCCGCAAAAAAAATTATATATTTTTTTGCTGTGAGCATTTATTTTTCAGTTTTAAGAAAAGAATTCTTCCAGCAAGTGGGCAAAACTTGGGGCCAGAAAAAATGAAGGCTGCCTTCCATAAATGGTATGAAAATATGTGCTGTATTATGTTTTCTTCTATCATTTCTGGTCCCTAAAGAAATGGCTTCAAGTGTTTGAAGGAAAGCAAAGGACTTGCCTGCTCATTTGAATTTCATTTGTAACATTCACTTTTCCTTCCACCTAGATTTGAAAATTAGCAATTGCACTTGTAACTTATAATCATGTACAGTCTCTGTTATTTAACAAATATTGCATTTATTAATAACCACACACAATCATATATTATAAACAAACTTGTTTTGTGTGAAATATGTAAGAGGATATGTTGACTGTAAAGAAAAGTTCACTTTACTGTGACTACCTGCAAGCTTATGGAGAACTTTATTCTGATACAGATTTGGATCTAAATTGTGTTACTTGGCTCTGCTTTTGGAATATGTCTGACAGGAACTTTTAACTTCAGGTCCTTCAAAATGTGGGTGTTCAGGTTAAATTGAAAATATGACAAGAACAGAAAGCAAGTACCTGCATTTTGGATATATAAACACATTTCCAATTTTCAATGCATTCCACTTTTAAACTTTTTTTTTTAACTGTTGCTCATTAAGCTTTAAGTAATAGGTGTAGGAGACTGTAGCGATTTATAAGCAGGGAGGAAATGGTTTCTCATAAGACATATTCTTTCCCGATTTAAAATCTCCTTGTTCTCTAAAAGGCTTTTAATTTGATGCTACTGAGACCTGAGCTGAGTCAGCTACATTCTTAACCACTCACTTTTAGGAGTAAGAAAATCATTTTATGTATCTGGGTTTGATGGGTTAAAACAGTTTAAGAGGGCTGGAGGAGCTGGGAACACAAACCAGCAAACCAGGAGAGGGTTGTAGTGCCACCTACACACTCATAAAACCATCTGGCTGAGACCTCCAGCCCCATGGATTCATTTAATTATGAACTTTACATTTATTATATGTTCTGGGTCTCTCACAATAATGAACTAGTGGAACAGTTTTATTAGTAATTCATATTAGACTCATAACTTAAGCTGAAAACTTATTGGGGAAGAGAATTGTACTTTGTATTTGTTTGTAAATCCATAACACTAGAGATACTTTAATTTTGTGGGGTGAAGATCTCATTTGGGTACTATAATCAAAATGCTTTTGGGGGAACTATTTAGTAATTTAAGAATGCATTAGGGCAGGGTTGTCAAACATACTTCACCCCTAGGCTAGATCTAGAGTGTAGGGCTCCTTGTAGGCCAGACATGGTAACAGGGCATGCAGTGGAGACAGCAGCACCAATGGTGACGGTAGCAGTAGGGCAAGAGGCACTGGGAGGGGTCAACGTTGCCATTACTTGCCCCCCTCTCCCCCCCCACTGCTGATACAGCATCAGTTGAAATTGTTGCTTTTCTTCTTACATCTTGGCTCTTGTTCCTGACAGTTTGTGAGGAAGGCTATTAGATCACCAGATTCATCCTTTATTTTTTTGTCTTTGTAAATGGAAAATACCAGTATATTTATGGCTGGACTGCTGAAAACTAACAAAGCCTCCAGAACCAAGTCACTGAACTATTGATGTGCAAGATGGCTCCTCAGGTAGAAGTTCCATGCCATTCAAAACAATTGGATCAGCATCTTAAGGTCTCATTAGTAGGCACATTTGGTGGCAACAAACAGAAATTTCAGTTTCCTAAACTGGTAGAAGTTACCTTTCTCCATCAGTATATCCAACCAACCAAACCAAAATGAGGCTTATAATTAGCTCATTGACTGGAGGAGGACTTGACTGGGCTCTTCTAAATGAGTACTACCCAATCCAGTTTTCAACCACTTTTGACTATTTTGTCTGTGCTTTGAGGTATAATGAATTTAAAATGCTTCCTTGCTGCATGAGATACTGCAGCAGCATTACATGGATTAGCAAGCAACACTCCTTTGTTTTCAGTGCATTTTAATATGTATATTAATGAAACTTACATAAATAGAATTTTGCTCCCCCACTCTTTTGTTTCTTCATTTTCTTGTGTAGGGGGCAGGGAGTGGGAAGAGTTTGATTTACAGAAGTGTTTTCTTTTCAAAAATACACATATACAGGTGACCCTTGCCATTCACAGGGGATACATTTGTGTATCCCCTGCGAATGGCAAAATCTGCAAATAAAGTACTGGGTTCATGAACACAGTGCCCTGGTGGCAGGGAGGGGCAGGGCACAGCTCTGGTGGTGAAGGTGGGAGCCCAGTGGCAATGGCAGGAGCCCAGTGGTGGTGGTGGGGGGAGCCTGGCAGCAGCAAGTGCAGAGCTCCTGAGAAGCTCTGTAAGTGCATAAATTGTATTTAAAATGCAGGATTGGCATTCGTGAATTTTTGAAACTGTGAATGCTGAACCCGTGAATAGTGAAGGTTTCCTGTAATGTATTTGTTAAGCTAGGTCTCTTATTTTATAAGATCCACCGAGTAATTTCTTCCTCAGCAATGAAACAATAGGTATTGTTTTTAATCATCTCCTGGGCTAGGGACAGAAATTATTCATAAACCAATATAAGTCATTAGAAACTAGTTCAAGTCTGTAATGCAACACAAGTTCAGTATACATAAACTGCTTTCAAAATGGTTCAAGCCAGTTTAAGATAAATCTGGATGTAGTATCAGATTCAAATGATTTAAGTTAAATTGGTTTATTGAACTTCTGTCCCAGATCCCCTCCAGATTCAAGTTATCTCACAGTCCCACAGCATCCCAGGATGCTTTGCTCCTCCCCAGAAATCCCCTTCACAGGGTGGGTGAGCTACCTGCGGCCTAATCTGTCTGTTACAGCTGAGAAGGGAGACATGTTCTAGCAACCCCCCTCCCCCCAGCTTCTGGCCTGAGCCACTGCAGGCATGTGGCTGTATTTTCTGAATCAAAAGTGAGTGTCTGTTCATTTGCTTATCAGTTCAATCTATACAAGTTAGACTAACCTGTAAAGATTGAATCAGTTCAGCTTCAGGCTTTTTGATTGTCTGTACTTAGCCCTAAAGATACTACAGAATAACAGTGAACCGAATATAGATTCAGTATGGACAGGAAGTACTAAATCATATGAAGGGATCTATGTAATTTGTTTTCTCTGTTAGACTTGCACACCAAGCAAATATTTTATACTATTTAATTTCCTTGTCATGGACTTCATTCAGTTGGGAATAACAAACTACAAAATTCAGAACCTCTCCTTAAGTCATTTTGATGCAATATTGTTGGCTTTTGGGTTTTATTTTCTCTCAAAGATGTAGTTAAGTTATTGTGAGTAGGGAGGAGAGAAAGAAAGCAAACTATTAACCCTCATGGCTGGCAGAACTTTGTGGGAAGAGCAGGAAGGAATCCATTTTATAAAATAATCCTTAGTCTTGCCAATGGTTCATATGCTGATTGAAGAACATTGATGAAATGGCAGTGTGAAATATATGTTGAAAGTAAGAAAATGTAATAAGTTAATTTTTATTTTGTAGTTGTTGTCAAGTATGTAGGTTGACTGAGGCATAGATATTTAACATTTTCTTCCACGATTTCTTTTCTGACATGTTTTTTTTTTCCAAGAGAGCTTAGTAAGGAAGCTAATTTTGTTATTATTAAATGAGGGCCTAAAGTCATAGTCTTCATGCACAACTAGGCATCTACACAAGCAGCCTGACTTTCACAAGTCCCAGATGCTTCCGTTGACTTCTAAACACAAATATTGTATGTACCCCAGGTCTCCTGCTATTTGATGTCTTTAGTCTTATGAAGTGCTTATAATAGATCACTGAGGATGGGTTCCTTTGTATATAGCTCGATCAGCACTGCACACCCCTAAGGGGTGTGCTTCCTCCTCAAGGCACTCGCCTGCCATGACATAATGGTAATAATTGGAGAATTTTCTCCCCAAGAAGGAAAAACTGGTTCTGCCTTCAAGGCTGTGTCCAATAATCCTAAATAATCAGTTATAGCCTGTAACAGAGCCTTACAGGTCTTACAGGGGGCTCCTCCAACCCCAGTACCCCCACCACACTCCTTCAAGCTTAAGTACAGGCTCCTGCTGTTTAAAGATGTCACAGCTAGGAACAGGTCTCAGTACCTTCATGTATGACTCCCAGGAAGCCTCTTCAGTCCATTAGGAACAAAAAAATGGCAGGAGTATTCCTCACCCCTGGCTTTCATTGCTCTCCAGTGCAGAGTTTCCCCTCTCATTACTGGTTGTGTCCTTCTGGGCTCTCCACCCTGTACTCACAACCTATCAGTGCTGGTTTCTAGTCCCCAGCTATAGCTCATCTGTCCTGTATTGAGGAGAGACACCTGGTCTGAGTTAACATCAAGTGACTACTTCCCCCGAGGTTATAAACAGCCTGGGATGTTCCAGCCCCATCTTAGTGTTTCCAAATAGGGCTTTCCCTTCCCAGGGGTTGTGTTCCCTGGTGGGAACCTAAAGGGGGCTGGACCATCTCTGTGTCCTCCTGGGGCCCTCTCCAACGCAGACTTTCCCCACCAGAATACTTCTCCCCTCCACTTGAGAGCGTACTACAGGTAAGGGTTTACTTCTTCCTATGCTCACAGACCTGTCTAGGGGGCTGCTTCTGTTTGCTGCCTCTGAGCAGGCTCTGCAGTTGCCCTGTTTCAACCACTCCTGTGGCCTGCCTGCCCTTTTACTGTTGGGATTGCTTGACTTCCAGATACTAAGGGGAAGGGAGCAAGCATAGATTTTCCTCCTCCCCCTGCCCTTACTCTTCTACAGTCACTTATGACAAGGAGAATGGATGGACTACTAACTTGGGCATGGGAATAATAGTATGGGGAGTGATACGGATAAGGGAATTCAAGAGTATATGCAGGCTGTTTGCTGGCTGGTTTACTGGCATATTTTTGTCACTTCTTCATAGCAAACACCAAGTTCCTATTGACAATGTATCCTGCCACTGCCAGTTTAGATGTGCTTTACTGGTGCCAAGTATAGATGCTGTGAACTGTACTCTTCCACTTTTCTACATCTGGTTGCTAGGGCTCTGCAAAATTTCACAAGCTACTTTGTTTGAATGCTGTTTCAACTTGTTTCAAACTTGAAACAGCAAAATCAAAATGAAACAAAGGGCTTTGAAACAGCCTCGCAATGAAACGAGGACAGTTGAAATGTTTAGAAAGTTTTAAATTTTTTTGAGTTTCAAAGCTGAAGCTGGGCCTGCCTGCAGGGAAACAAAGTAAGGAGATGGAGGGGGAGCAGGGGGGAAGGTAGGGGAAGGACTCCTGTCATATTGACTGTGTAGCTGGCCAGTGACTGTTATCCTTCCTTGAGGTCCCTTTGAATCCCAGTGCTCTGGGGGAGGGATGGAAAAACAACATAAAAGGCAGCATTGTTTGAACTGCCCTGCTTTCTGCCTTGAGGTCTGACAGTTACTGAGCTATCTCCCAGCAGTTCAGAAGCATTAGACAATGAAGGCTAGTACCACTGTTCTGAAGGATTTCCTATTTGCTAGCCTAGCCTAGACTGGCAAGAGGAATTCCAGAATACCTTTCTTTGAGACACTTTTATTTTACTATTATATTAATGGATTTATTCTTTTCAATTTTATAATTATATTGGATAGGATACTATTATAGAATTTAATTTATATAGGAAAGGAAATACATTTTTATTTTACTTCTATACATTTAAAGCTTGCAGCATACATACATTATAGAATTTATATAGGAAGAGATATATTTATATTTTTTATATACGCTTATACTTTGCAGTTTGCATCACACACACATTACTGAATTTATTTGGGGGAAAGACATATTAATTTATTCATATTTCTTTTTAGAGATTTCTACTTTGCACCACACACACATTATCAAGCTTATATAGGAACATGAATAAATTGATATATTATTATAAAAGCAAGACATTATGAGTACACCATGAAGCATAGTGGAAAGGCAGGTGGTGGCAAGCCTTCTGGGAGGAGTGGAAGAGGGGGTAGAGGGAGAGGTGTAAGTTCCCCCCCATCCCCAAACTGAGATGCAGCCTCTTTCCTCCAGGTACAAGGGATGAGGCTTCCACAAGCAGGAAGGAGAGGGGAGCAGTGCCACTGCCTGTGCCTGAGACTACATCCTCTCCATGAGCACCAGCCATAATGCCCCCCACCCCACCACCATGACAACAACAAGCAGCAGCATGACAGTGTACTCCATCCCCATTTCACTTCCCATGCTGAGCCTTCCAGTGCCAGAGGAAGAGCTGGAGCTGGATTTGGATCTGGATCTCAGTGCCCTAGCAAGAGAAATTCTTGTGAAGGAGGGGAGAATCATTTGAGTCTGTGCCATACAACCCTCAAGTTTCCCTTGGAGCCAGGTCTCCTTCCCCAGAAGGCACTTTGGAAAAGGTTGACATAGAGGTGGAAGCAAGTGGCTCAGCTGAGTCCACTCCTCCCAGTGTTGTGTCAGTAACTGCTGAGGAGGGGGAAAGTGCAGGAGCATCCACACATGTACTTGCACCCCAGAAGTGAGCAGGTAGTGTGGTCTGGGATCATTTTGAGCTGGCAGATGATCCCACATACACCATCTGCCTGCTGTGCTGAGCCAAAACAAACCAGGGCAAGGGAACAAAACACATGAGAACTATGGGAATGTGTCGGGGTAGTCAGTACCATCTCCCCGCACCAGGGCCACCTACTGGTTGCCGAGGGCCTGCTCACCATTGGTTGGGGGTGTCACACGTGCCTGCCTCGCGTGCCACGACTTTGATGTTAATGGAGATAGTTCATATGTCCGGTGCGTGCCGTCCAATTATGAGACTCCTCGACATCCCACGGGTCCCGCGTTCCTGAGGGCTCCTCCACCCCTACACCCTTGTCTGTTCCACCAGGTGGTGGCTGCCTATCAGGTCTAGCCACGTATCTGTAGGTCACACAGACTGTCCACAAAAGAAAGTATAGAGATCAACACAAATATTCTGGCCAAGGGCCTCCTTTGACTGGAACCGCTGCTTCAGCCTCCTACAGTCATCCTCCAATATCACCTTGCCCTCAGTGGGGTCGAATCCCCTCTTCAGCTCTCGAGGGGTCCCTCTTGAGGGCTTGATCAATCCCCCTTTTCACAGTTGGCACCTACTGTGGCTGCTGCGCCCCTGTTGGTGACTGGGGACACCGTAGCTCCTACAAGTGCCTTTCTATTAGGGTCTGTACAGTACTCGGCTTCAGCTGGGTCCTATCTGCTCCCGGCCAGTAAACAAAACAGTCCGATGCCTTGCCAGGGCCAGCCAGTGGGGCTCAAAAACCCTGCTGGAGCTTACCCCTTTTCCAGAGGTTCCTACCGCAACTTAGCGCTGCTCGCATCCTCGGCAGTGTACTCCGGCCGGCTCCATCGCCTCCGTAGTCCTCTTCCGGTTTTGCAGCGGTGCCCCCGCTTATCGGCCCCGGCCTCTCCTTTATGCCGGCCACGGGAGTACCGTCCGCTCCCTTCTCCACACACCTGAGAAAGGTGGACTTCTGCCTATCGCCTTGGGCCTGCGGGCCTGTGACCAGCGGCCCTCTGCCCCAGCTGGGAGCCCCGAGGCCTGCTGTCTCTTTCTCTCCCTCACAGAATGCTGATGCATCTCTGCAGTCATCGCCCCTTGCTCTTGCTCCTCAGCCTGGCACCAGCAGGGGCGTGCCCAAAGGGAAGTCCCCGTCTTGCTTTAAAGCTCCAATCCCCACAAAGCAGAGGCAGCCCACCCTGCAACACTAGGGGAAAGGTGGGCAGAAAGGGGAGCACATTGCAAGGGTGAGCAAGATCACCCAGAGAACTGGGGAGACGCTTGCTGTCAATGGCTAGCCCTTCTCCTTAGTTAAGTGGCCAGGGTTTAGGCAGCTCATGGTGCTTGTGGCCTCACCCTACCAAGTGCCAACACTTACCACTTTCAGCAGGACAGTGTTGCCCTCCCTATATGAGGCATGCAGGGAGTACTTGAGGGAGGAGCTGTGCGAAATAGGTCTGCAGGTGGCTTTACACTTCACCTTGGACATCTGGAGTAGCCAGGGTGGAGATTACATCTACCTCTCCCTCACAGGGCACTGGTGCAACCAGTCAGAGCGTCAGTGGGCTCTCTTTCAAGCCAAGGTGATAGATGACTCCCACATGGCAACAGAGATTCTGGGGGCCACTTGGTGCAGGGTGAGCTCCATCCTGGGTTCATGGTCTCCAACAATGGGGCCAATATGGTCAAGGTGGTGCGTGATGCCAACTTCATTGGCATCCTCTGTGTGGCACACAAGTTCTACTTCCTTGTCAGGGATGCTTTGGAGGAGGACAGGGCTGCCAGTGATGGCACCAGCACCACCAGTAAGCTCATTTCCAAATACAGGAAGGTAGCAGGCTACTTCCCCCAGAGCACCAAGTGGGGCAAGATGCTGCATGACAAACAAACAGAGCTGAACAACCCACAGCACAAAATCATGCAGATTGTGGAGATTCACTAGAACTCCACATACCTGATGCTTGAGAGGCTGGTAGAGCAACAGATGGCCATCTATGACATGGCCTTGCTTGTGGAGATTGGGATCAGTATCCCCCTGAACAGAGTTAAGTGGGATACCATCTCCCAGATCTTGGTGGTCCTCAAGCCCTTCCTTGAGGCCACTGAGACCCTCAGTACTGGTGATGCCCTCCTTAGCCAGATAATGCCTGTAGTGAGGGAATTTCAGAGCCAAATGGAGAGCTTCCAGGGGATCAGTGTTCCTGGGTGGGGCAAGCCATTGTTACCAGGCATGCAGGCACTGGTCAGGTGGCTGAAGGAGGGCATCAGGAAATGGCTTTATCCCTTGTGGTCTAATATGGTCCATATGGTTGCTGCCATGTGAGACCCGAGGGTGAAGGGGAGCATATGTGGCAGCCAAAGCCTGGATCAGTTGACAGAGGTACTAGTGAAGGGAGTTGGGGAGGCAGAACATTTAAGGTGGGGGGATGTGGAAAAGGGCTCCAGTGTCCCATGCCAGCATGCCATCCACCAGCCCATCTCCTCTTCCACCACAGGTGCTGCCAGTGTGGGCCAAGGGCAGGGCTTCTATGGTGGGGCAGCAGTCCCCACCATCAGGCAGGTAGCTCTCAGGCCTTGGTGGCTGGCTATCTCATCGAGGATGTGGAACCGCTGGGCTGTGACCCCTTGGCCTACTGGGCAAGCAGCAGCCAGATGTGGCTGGATCTGGCCACAGTTGTCCGGGAACACCCATCCTGTCCACCAACCAGTGTTCCAAGTGAGAGGGTGTTCAGCACTGCTGACACCCCACCACACCTCCTTGAGTCCTGGTTTGGTGGAGCAGCTGGTCCTCAAAGTGAACCTTCCACTGCTGGGTTTCCCCAAGCCCCAGGTGCAGATGGACCAAGTGCCACAAAACCATTTAATGCCCCACTCTCATAGCTGGAGGGGGCACTCACTGCATCACCAGCCAGCAGGGGAAGAACATGTCCCTGCTTATCTCCTGCAGAGTCAGATGTCCAGCAGTTTGTAGTGTGTCAGAATTCCATTGTCTGTATTGAGTCCATGAGCTTCTGTACCTAGGAGGCTGATGAAGTGAAGTTCATAGGCCCAGCTGCTCAAGGTGGTTTGTAAATTCCCTTTCTTGATCAGACCTGAGATACTGGAGACAGAGTGGGTTTTTTATGAGGAATGTGCCCCTACACGTAGTTGGTTATTCTTGTTTTTAATAGATTCTGGTGTGCAGTTTGTGGGGGTACTGGAGATTGTCGGCAGGTTTTATGTTTTGAGCTGTTGCAAGTTTCCTTCAGTTCTGGTGATGAGGTTAGGTTAGTAAGGTTTGGTGCTTGTTTGAATTTACAAACCACTTTTCAGAGCTTGGCCTATGAACTTCACTTCAGCCTCCTAGGTAGTAGGTACAGAAACTCATGGCCTCAATATAGACATTGGAATTCTGACACACTACAACCTGCCGGACATCTGACTCCCTAGGTGCCTCTGAACTTTTACCTGTGCTGCTACATCCTCTTTCCCGCACCCTCCCCAGCCTGTCCCTCCCCGCCCGATGCCTCCATTTCCATTTTCACTGACTGGCTTTCTTACCTGCATTGCATATCAGCCTCTGGTTTCTTTACTAATCCTTCCATTCAGGCACAACACACACAGACCAACTGCAGGTGCTTCCTCAGCCTGATGAAAGGATTTTCAACCCAAAAGCTTGCTAAGATATATTCCTCTAATTATTCTATTTTTTTAAAAAAAATGATAAACATATAAACATAAAAAACACAACACGAACCATCAAACACCACAAATAACACATCATTTATATATCCAAAACAACACCTCTATTTCTACCATTCAGTTCTTTTATAAAACTCCTATCTTCATTAATCATAAGCTGCTTAGCCCCATCAGACAATCAAGGAAAACCCCTTTCCATAAAATCAAAACACAACCATTTACTGTCCCGGCTTTCTCTAACTGTTCAGTTGTTCTACTAAAAGATACTAGATTGACTCAAAGGACCTTGTCTGCCAGTGCCATGTCCTTAGATGAACACCCATAGCACCTGGCCAGAAGGATGCAGGGCCCTGGGCACATCTAAGCCCCAGGCCTGGGGCTGGCAGGGAGAGTTCTCTGGCAGCTGCTGGAGAAGAATCTCCTGCAGGAAAGGAAAGAAAGACACTGTGGCAGTTTGGCTGCCTGAGATGCTGCTAGTGCTACTGTGCTGCTCACTAAATTATTACCTGTTGTCATTTAAAGTGGGGGACTAAGCTGAGGCTGTAGGGGAGGAGGAGACTTCATTGGTGCACACTGTCATGTCTTGTAGAGGCCCTAGCTCCAGTGAGGTTGCATCATAACACACATACAGTGTCACCCATGACACAAGCTTTGTTTGTCAGCAGCCTGAGCTGCAGTTTCCTAGAACCCCCTGTACTTATCTCCTTGAAACTTGGCAGGCTTTGTGGCCTCAGCAGGGGCTACCATACTTCAAGTTTCATCTGAATCAAGCAAGGGGTGACAAAGTTAAAGGCAGTTTCGTGCTTCCCCATTATAGCCTATGGGCAAAGCGTTGAAACCGTATTGAAACAGCAAAACAGTTTCAATGAAATAAAATGGAACAGTGGTTTTGAAACTAAATGAAACTTGAAATGAAACACTGTTCCATCAAAATGGAAGTCTAAATGGAATGGTGCCATTTCACACAGCCTTACTGGTTGCCAATTTTGCACCCAGAGACATATCCTACACACGTAGTTCCCAACCTTTTCTAGACTCAAGCGTCTCTTGTTAGCTTCAAGGCATCTCCCGCATGACTCAAAGCACCCTTAGACGATGCCAGTTCTTAATTTTCACTCATTTTTTCATTACAGAAAAATTATAGAGCAATTCTTCTGTTGCAAAGAATCCAAAGATGAGGTCAGCATGTTTTTGGCAATATGGTTTCCTTTTGGAAATATCTGGGTTATTTTGTGAATGATGTTTGCACACTTAACAGTGCTAACATTGTGTGCCACCCCACAGCTGCCTTAAAAGGATTTCAAGGCACCCCAGAGTGATACCTATGACACCCTGGTTGAGAACTACTCTATTATACCCTTCCCTCCACTTCATCCTAATTTTCTCTAAATTTGGCTAAAACTATTTAAGGAAATCATATATATATTTCCGTGCTCATTTAGTAAACTTACCCTGAATATCCTTTATCCCGATTTCTTCTAGGAAGCATCTTATAAAGCTCCTCTTGATAAAGTTATTTTTAGCACTAATATATTTATGCTTAAATATCTTGCCTGTGCTCTTACAGCTCTATTTCAGTGAGCACATTTCCTTTAACAGGAGGAGTAGTGGAATTTTGTTTGCACTTTGTCAATGGGGAAGTCACATAAAGGTTAGACATTTCTCACTTCTGGTCTTGAATTTAGAATCGCACTGTTATCCTGATGTCTGCTTGTAGAGAACTTGATGTGGAGCATGTGCCATGAGAGCTGCTGTGCATAACTTGTGTAATATAGATTGTGCTGCCAGGTTAGAAACATTTCAGCAGGTTTGATTTGCTGTTAGCCTGTTAGTTTTAGGTTTAAAGTTCTTTATGAGGGTACAGAAAGTTTTTATGATTTTGAAATTATGAATATGACAGAATCCTGAAATACAAAACTGTCTGTGGCCCAGTGGCATGAATGCAGAGTATAGAAGAGAAAACAGTGCAAAGAAAATGAACCTTGTAAATAAGGAATATCCTTCAAAGAAAGTTGCCTATGTTTTTCTCCTGCTATGAAGTAGATATTAGACCCCTCTAGCATTATTTTATCTTTCCTTCTTGCACAAGCTTCTTTAGGGATACCTAGGCCCAATCTACCCAGAAGAGGGTGTTGAATAGGGTGAGGGCCATTTTAACATGCATCTTCTTCATACCTGCCTCAGATTTGCTGATTTGTAAGTTATATCAGCTTAGTGCCCCTTCAATGTCAGTAGAATAGTAGATGACTTCAAGAATCAAAGCAAAACTTTTATATGATTTCTGAGTCTGACTGTTATCCTGGGCATAGCTACACCATGAAAAACTATAGCAAGTGGTGTACATGTGCTCAGAATCAGTCACACTCATGAAGCATGCTAGCATGTTAGATGTAGCACAGTTATCTTAGTGTGTCACCTGCCACATGCCACATAAGCTACTTTCTTAGGAGAGCTTATTGGTGCACTCCCAGTGCACTGGAGCGATCACATTACCGCTGTTTTGAGGGAGAGTCTACACTCACCAGCTGGCATAGTTCACCATGGCACTCTCTAGTGCGATCCTTTTGTAGTGTAGACATACCCTCTCAGTTGAAAAAAACGTGCTGCAGGAAATCTTATATTATTGATACCGGAAGAAAGTATGAGTTATACCAATTTATATGTCCTCTAGGCTTTGTCAAACTTGCCTTTCTGTTAGCCCCATGGCTGTATTCTCTAAGGTACAAAACACAACTATTTTGCTATAAACAGCTGCTGTATAACAAAAATAGCCCACTCACTATAAAGCTCTAAAAATAAGATACAGATATGGGCCACTGATTCGAAGGGCATCTGTATTAATGAAATCCGACAATAACTGGCTTTTAATAAGTTTAAGATGGCTATTCATTTGAGCTAAAGCACAAACATATCGACTAATATCCAGGTTAATGTTTAATTAGAATGTTCAAATCTTAATAAGTTCAAATATAATTTTCAATTATGCAATTATAAATATTTCTTGTTTGACAATTATCTTCTATGACTTGCAAGAAAATAATTTCAGAGAAACACAATCTAGGTATGTAAAATTATCTCAAAAGTAAGAAAGAGCACCAGAAATCTGTTGTATTAATTTATGAAAAGGTTGCTGGTGGCTATATTGAACAGAATTAAATGTTTCTGATGATGTTACAAGTAGGCTATAATCTAGACACTGATGACCTCAGACTGTCGGTAACTACCTACTGCAAGGGTGGGGATACAATATCAGTGGGTCAAGTAAGGCTATTGATTGTAGTATTTACCATTAGCAATTGCCAACCCATGACTGATCCAACATAGTTAACTTTTCCAGCCTGTAACATTTTTTTCCAGATAGAGTAAGGTGCTTCAGAAAGGAACCAGATGGATATCACAGCCTCTCTTTATCCATTAGAGGTCAGATTTAAAGGCTACTAGAAAAGTAAAACTTCCCTTGAAGTGACGTGAAATAACTGGGCTTGTCTAACTTTTTTGAGTGGCTAAAAGGAGGGGTAGAGAAGTTTTGTTTAAATTTCTAAAACATTTTTTTCAATTATATCCATTCTTCAATCCTGTTTTAAGAAAATGATTTAAGTTAGACTGACATGATGATCTTACTAAAGAAATATTATTACATACATTTTTCCTTCACTAATTCCTTCAAATAGCAAAGATCTAGCTTCTGTATTAAAAGGTTCATTGTAGAAGATATGTGACAGCTGAGTTATGAAACTTTGATAGTCATGTAAAAGGAAAGTGCTGTTACAGCAAGAATTATAATGCTATGACTGAAATTGCTATAAATCAATATAATCTTTTTGCTCTTTTCTTTTGCCCTTTCCCTCCTGATTCCATTGTGAGCTTTGGTTAATGCATTTAAAATAATCTCTGTTTATTATCTGTTCTTCCCCCTTCCAGAATCTCATACTGAACTGCTACCTGAAATGATTTTTCTTGCAAAATGCCTTGGAAAATGAAAATAAAATAACTGGAACCCCACCATAGAGTCACCTTTATCACTCAAGGCTGAGTTAAAAGAATATGTTTGCATATTCCCTGTTACACATCCTCTTCTCTTTGCTTTTGTCTGGGGTCTTTCCTTCCCCTCTGCACCCTCTTCTTCTGCGTATTGTCAAGATAGGAAGTCTGCGCTTACATTCTTGGCCCCTGGCTGATGCTCCACCACAAAGTAGTATGGCTGAAGACTGAGAGCCCATCTCATCAGCCTAGCGTTATCTGTCTTCATGCTCTGTAGTTATGTCAATAGGGTATGGTCCGTGATTAACGTAAACTTCCGACCTAACATAATAACAGAGCATTTATATGGCCCATTTGATCACCAAACATTCTTTCTTGATCCTAGCATAATTCCTTTCAGGTGAGTGCAACTTTCTACTTACGTAGGTTATCAGATGTTCTTCTCCTTCCACCATGTGGACTACCACCGCACCAATGGCCCAGTTTGATGTGTCTGTCAATACTGAAAAGGGTTTATTTAAATCTGGTGTATATAGCAGTGGCTGTATACAAAGTGCATCCTTCACCTTTTGGAATGCTGTTTCTGCCTCCGGTGTCCATCTCACTTTGGCTGGAGCTGCAGCCCTTACCATCTCAGTCAAAGACACCACTAGATCTGCAAAGTGAGGAATGAATTTTCTATAATAATTTGCCAGTCCCAAGAAGGGCCTCACTTGTTTCTTTGTTCACAGTATTTGATACTTCCTTAGTGCCTCTTCTTTATCCAGCAGAGGTTGTACTTTACCACTTCCCACCTGAAATCCCAGGTACTTGTTGCGGAATGCCAGGCTAGTGGTTCCGGCACCGCTTAGGGGAGCCATGGGCTTTACGAAGCTGTGTGAGCACGCGGCTTGTGGGGCGGGATAGGAGGTAGGTTTATAGCCGCCCTCGAGGTTCGCTGAGTTGACACAAGTAGACGACTTAGAGTAAGTTGTTAGTTTTCTTTGTAATAAGTCTATAGGATATCCGTTGGTTCACGAGGTTCCAGAGCCAGCCCTTGCATTCTAACGCTGGAACCAGTCCAATGCTAGGTGCGGCTGCCGACTCCTTAAGTCCCAGAACTGGTCAACGGGTCATTGAGATGGGATGTTAGTAGTAGAAGTTATTACAGAGTAGATATAAGGTAAAACAAAAAGGTTTTATTCACTCACCTGGCCTCACCCTCTTACGAATAAGAGGGGAGGCCGGCTGGAACGAAGTTGCAGTAAATACAAGTACAGAGAGCGTAGAGGTATGCTGTCTAAGCTACGATGAGAGGCAGTTGAGAAGTGGAGTCTTCGATGTTTCTTCGGTTACAGTATGCTGGATACAAAAGGGGGTCTATTGGTTCATGGGGTTCCAGAGCCAGCCCTTGCGTTGTAACACTGGAGCTAGTCTAATGCTAGGTGCGGCTGCCGGCTCCTTAAGTCCCAGAACTGGTCAACAGCTCATAAATGGGATGTAGAGTACAAAACTGTAACACGGTGAGTCGTTGTCAATTGT
>NW_017728886.1:33594643-33610541 GCF_001723895.1 Crocodylus porosus
ATTTTTTAGATAAGAAGTAAAATTTACAGAGTACAGGTGTGTGGCCTACTGCCAGCAGAGAATAGTACCAGGCACTTGTTTTGGTTAACAGTGAAGGCTTCAAGGTTACATAAATGTGAGAGTGCCACGCGGCAGTTATACAGAAAAGAGAAAAAAAATATAAAACAGTTATAGTACTGTGTTTCTTCTTTCCCAATGGTGCATTTCTTCGGGTTGGCAGTTAACGCTGCCTCCCTTAAGTCCTGCAATACTGCTTGCAGTGCTGTTAAATGCCCCAACCAGTCTGCCTTATACACAATAATGTCATCTATATACACTGTGGCATAAACCCTGTGAGGGGCTAAAACTTTGCCCATTAGCCACTGAAACGTTGCAGCAGCTCCGTGTAATCCGAAGGGCATACAGTGAAACTGGAATAGGCCCCATGATGTGGCAAAGGCTGTCTTTTCCCAGTCTTCTGGTGCTAAGGGGACCTGCCAGTAGCCTTTTGTGAGGTCCAGTGTGGAGATATAGTTGGCTCGTTCAGTGTTCTCCACCATTTCGTCCACCCTTGGCATTGGGTATGCATCAAACTAAGCCACCCCATTTACTTTTCTGAAATCAATACAGAGTCTAATTTTCCCATCTGGCTTCAGCACTGCCACAAGGGGACTGCGCCAATCACTTTGGGACTCTTGTATTATACCTTTCTCTAACATCATCTTGAGCTCTTCTTTTATCTGCCCTTGAAGATGTTGTGGGATTTGCCTCCAGTTTTTGCAGATCATCTGGCCTGGAGGAGTTCTTACTTGGTGCATCATGCCCCAAGCTTCTCCAGGAACCTCCTGGAAGACATCTCCATGCTCTCTCAAGTTCTATTGCCTGCTGCCTTTGCTCTTCTGAGAGTCATGGGGCCACCTCCACTTCACTTTTCCCACCCCCCTTCCTCAGGGAGGGTCCCAGCTCCAGTTCATCCAGTTGCAGGGCCAAATAAAGGCCTTCTCATTCTTGCCATGGCTTCAGCATGTTAACATGGTACACTTGTTTTTTCTTTTGCCTGTCTGGCTGATGTACTTCATAATCCACAGGCCCTACTTGGTGTACTATTTCATAAGGGCCCTGCCATTGCGCCAGTAATTTACTTTCCTGTAAAGAGAACCAATATGCAGTCTCCCAATTCAAACTTCCTTTCCCGAGCCTCTCGATTATAATGGGTTGTTTGCCGTTCTTGTGCCTCCCATTTCTTTCACGTTTGACCCGATATAGGAGATCGTTCCTTACCTCGAATCATGACGTGATCTTCATCAGCTCTGGACATAGTACCTCCCCATTTTGCTGAGCTAGGTGTTCCTGGAATGCCTACTGAAGCTCTTCCTTTCAGCTCTGCTCCAATTGGAAATGCTCATCCTCCCACAAATGCGCAACATCCACCTCCTGTTCTATTTCTTCATCTGATGGAGGTTGGTCAGTCTCACTGGTGAATGCCTCCACCATAAGATCATCCTCAAGTACTCCTTTGGACTGCTGTATCTTGCATCTTCTTTTCCCTGCTTCTAGGGGTCTCCCACTGGAGCCTTCTCCTGCCTCTGACTTCTCTTCCAAGTCTTTCCCCCTAGTCCTAATGGGGTAATGTTTTGGGGCCGCTTCTGGTTTTTCTCACCCTTCTTGAGCTATATACCTGGGCTATGACTGTCAGAAGCTCCGGCCAGTCACATCCCAGCATCAACATATGGCGTGTTTTCTCACCCACTTGTAGAGTAACCCACACTCTGTCTTGCCTTTGGGCTTCCCCACACAAGCACTGCATGGTTGTCTGATCTGCAGCTCCCCTCTCTTTTCTGGATAAAGCATCTCTCTGCACCATTGTGTGCAAGGAGGCCAAATCCAGCATAGCATGTATCTTTTGTCCTTCCAGCCTCACATCCATCATTAATGCAGGCTGTTCCCCTCCTGGCCCGAAGTGAACCCTGGTGCCATATCCACAAACTCCCTCATGGGTAGCTCATTTTATCTGTATGTCTCTCACCTTTCTTTCTAACAATGTCTGTTGCCTCTCTGTTTGCTCCTGCAGACCTTGGATTACTGGGCACAGTAGTTCCCATATCTGTTGTTGTGCCCTCAGATCCATGCTACAGAATGAGGAACCTGAATGAGTACCAAAAATCCTGTGCCCCCACTGGTGCTGGGGCCTATGTGCCTCCAAAAAGCCACACCCTTGCTGGCACCAGGGTCCTCATTCTGTAGCGGGCCCCCAAATGAGGACTCCTTTTTCCCCTAATAACTTCACCCAAACCACCAGTATTATTCAATAACCAAAAGAAATATGGACAGTCCCATCCGTGGGCAAATTACTGCCCCCAAGAAAAAAAATGTGATCAAAGAAAGCCGCATGCCAGCTTATGTTTATGCTGGATTTGTGCTTTGGCTCCCCACCATTGGCTTCTGGGGTGCCTGCTGTCTCTCAGGGCTTCTGTAGTCCCCTCATTCAGCCTTTGGACCACTCACCAGGCCTCTCCATGGATCTCTGGGATGCACTCCTTCCCCTTAAGCTGCTGGCTCTTACTGCCACTCTCCCTAGAGTTTTTATAGTCCTGTCCTGCCCCTTCCAGTCAGCTGACTAGCTGGCCAGGCTCAGTATTTAGCCCCCTCCTTACCAGCATTCCGTGCCCAGAAAGTTCTGGCCTTAAAGGGGAGCACCTGTCTTCTGGTGACAGGGCTAGTGTTCCCTGTTACACCCCTCTTAATGTTACCCCTCTTAATGTAAAAAAATATCACTTTTACTTATTCGGATGAATGCAATCTTATTCAGTTGCTGAAACTCTTCCACAACTCGTGGCACTCTGGAGAAGTCCCTGAGGACTAGGAGAGGGTCAGTGTTTTGCCCATCTACAAGAAGGGCAGGAGGGAGGACCTGGGTAACTATAGGCCAATCAACTTCCATCCTATGGAAAGTCCTAGAGAAGTCCATCAAGGAGTCTATCTGCAATAAGCTTGCAGAAGGTAAGATTCTGAATGACTGCCAGTATGGCTTTGTTGCGGGCAGGTCCTACCATACCAACTTTATTTCCTTCTAGGACCAGGTAACTTGTTACCTGGACATGAGAAAGCAGGTTGACATTGTATACCTAGACTTCCAAAAGGCCTTTGATCCAGTATTCCTCAATGTCCTCACAAAAAAATTGAAGGATTGTGGGCTTAACTCTGGTGGGTGAGAAACTGGCTGCAGAATAAGACCCAGAGAGTTTTAGTGAATGGATTTGTGTCATCCTGGCGAGAAGTGGGCCATGCTGTTCTGCAGGAGTCAGTGCTTGGTCCTGTACTTTTCAACATCTTTAATAATGATTTGGATATAGGGGTGAAGAGCTCACTGGCCAAGTTTGCGGATGACACCAAGTTATGGGGAAGTGTGGTCATGCTTGAAGATAGGCTACAGATACAGGCAGACCTAGACAAACTAGCAAGTTGAGCAGATTGGAATCTGATGAAGTTCAAAATCGAGAAATGTAAAGTGTTCCACCTCAGGATGAACAACCCCCAACACACCTACAGGCTTGGTGGCACCAAACTGACTAGCACCATGAATGAAAGGGACCTGGGGGTAATAGACCACAGTGTGAATATGAGCCAGTAGTGCAATGCTGTAGCCAGTATGGCAAATAATACTCTGGCATACATCAATAAATGCATCTCCAGAAAAACCAAGGAGGTGATTCTGCCATTCTAATCAGCACTGGTGAGACTGAAGCTGGAGTACTACATCCAGTTCTGGGCACCACACTAACAAGGATATGGATAAGCGTCAGAGAGTTCAAAGAAGAGCTACCTGTATAATCAGAATCTTACACAGCAAGCCATATGAGGAAAGGCTGAGTGATCTGGGACTCTTCAGCCTGAAGAAAAGAAGGCTGAGAGGGGACTTGGTAGCAGCTTACCACTGCACTAGCGAGTACATCAAGGGCTCAGTGAGCAACTGTTTACAAGGGCACCCAAGGGGAAAACTAGAAGTAATGGCTACAAACTCCTGGAAGACCAATTCAGACTCAACTTTAGGAAAAACTTCTTCACAGTCAGGGTGTCCAGACTGTGGAATAAGCTCCCTGCAGAGGTGGTACAATCACCTACCCTGGAAATCTTCAAGAGGGGACTAGACAGCCACCTTGCTGGGTTTACCTGACCCCAGCTGTCTTTTCTGCTTGCTGCAGGGGGCTGTACCCGATGATCTTCCCAGGTTTCTTCCAGCCTTACAATTTATGAATCTATGTATGGGAAAGCATATCTGTTCTGTGTTTGCATTTGGCTGCTAAACCATGATTCCTTAAATCTTCAAGCCAAGCTAAGCACAAAAACATATTTAAATGAATAAGGGAAATAGAAGCTCTATATTAAATCAAAGATGGATTTCAGATGCAAAGTTTACCCATATGTCAGTAGAAGTAGCAGTGCACTCAAGCTCAGAGGAGATTAACATTAGCCATTATGTAGAAAAGCAAATCTTTCACTGGCAGAGAATATAAAAACAATGGACCAGATCCTTGATGGGCATGGAATCTTCATGGCTGTACAGACTTCAGTGGAGCTAAACAATGGATTTTGACAAACAACAAATTATTGCTGTTACCTGATAAGACAGTTTTAGAGACAAATCCTTGAAATAGCCATTGACATTACTTATTGGATCATTTGGGACTCAATGATTAGTAGAGGGCTAGGCATACCTTTGGATGATGATATAAAATATAAATGATGTGCCACATCTGGCTACTGTTGTATTCAGCCATGCTTGGAATGCTGTTTCACAAGTATGTTTTATCACTTCCAGTACACAGTACTGCCACAGGCACTGATGTGCTATGACTGAGACAATGATGTGCTACAAATCCTAATTTCCACCATTACAGGTGGTATATAAGACATTGCTGAATGCTCTCCATGCTTCTTGATGCTGACATTTTTTTTTAGTAATTGCAGTTCATCTATAAAATATTTTTGAACTCTTATATTAAAACATTTTTAAGTGGAAACTGACAACATTCAAGGAAGAAGTTGGAAGCCTACCTTTCACACTCCAAATTTTATGAGAACTCTGACTTTAGGAACACGGTTCTTGCATGGCAGAGACAATACCTTGAGGATAAATTATCACAGGGCTCTTATTGAGAGGCTGAGCTCCTTGTTCCATTATTAGTGAAATTTCAAGATGGCAGTAAGAGGTATGAAGTAACACTGCTTCAGATAGCTTGGTTCTGAAAAAGGACTTGCCTTTTCAGTGCTTGCAGGTTGAGATTTAAACACAGAACCATTTAAGCAATAGAAAAGTGCAAGCAAGCATCAATATTTTTATGTTCTCAATAGGTTTATGCGTGCACCATAAAGTTTGCATTGATTTTTATTTTATCTTTGTTTTTACATCTCCATCCTGTAGTAACAGGAAATTTGGCTTAGTAAATACATGCCCAATTCAGTCACAATATTTATACAAAATGTGCCTCTGGTTATATTGTAAATGGCTGATATTTACTTTTTACCAGCCAATCTGTGTAACCATGAAGAACAAACATTGGGAAATGGTTTGGAGTGAGTTAGAGGGGTTTGTACTATTACTAGGGGCAACAACCATGGATGTGATATGTAATTATTGTAGCACAAGCCAGGTTGTTATCTGTGATGCTTTAGGAGTGCAAAGAACTCATGATATATTGTTAATTGTTATGCTTGCAGTTCTGTGATCTTAACTTCCTGTGCGAGGAACTTTTCCTTTTTGAAAAAATTCACTCCATTGATCTAGGAGTTGTTCTGTAGGAATCAAGTATTAGCATTTGGGTTAAGATTCCTGGATTGCATTAATTTGCATGCTGTATATTTCTGAGTAAAGTGGGTTAATCATAGTATATACTGAAGTTCAGATGTTCAAAAAGCCCAAGGAGCTAACTTATGTGGGTTTCTTTAAGCAGACTACTTTGGTTTAATAATAAACAGAACACAGGCTATCTGCATTGGCCAAGGCCAGCCGATTGTGGCGGGGGAGGTGCTTCTGCATTGTTGAGCACAGTCCATTGGCCAGGCTACCTCTGATTGGCTGCCAGGCACATGCCCCTCTCCCTCTGCCAGTCCTCAGACAGGCACAGGCATGTCAGCTGCAGACAAGCAGTGGATGCAGCAACCCAGTCATGCTCTTTAGGTCTGCACTCACTCATGAGGGACAAGGGGAGCCCAGGGACTCCCATGGTCCCCAATGAGCAGGTGCAGACCCAGGGAGCACTGGCTGCAGGGGATGGGCAAGAACTTCTTCCCCCCTCTCCCCCTCCCATAATTGTCAGGCACTGTGCTGAGTCTGCTCTGTGAGAGCCTAGGGTCAGGGCTAGTTGGGCTTTCAGCCAGAGCAGCTGAGCACAAGCCAAGTTCCAGCATGCCTCCTTGGGAGGGAGGGGTCAGTGAGGACCAGCAAAGGAGCCTGAGATGCCAAGGACAGCAAACTAACTTGATTTGATAGGGCATCTGGTACAGAAGTTTGAGGCTCCAGACTAACTTTATTAAAATAAGTCTGATACCACATTGATCCAGAACTTAGATTCTGGGCTCCACTATTTTTAGTCTGGACTATGTGCCCTGAACTTCTGTATGGTTACAAGTTTGGTAAAAATTATGATTACTTACTATGGATTATGTATAACAGCTCTACCTAGCCAAAATGTGTTACTGAGCATATCTACATATGCAAAAAAGCATGACTAAATTTAATACACATTAAGCTAATGCAGATTAAGTGATTTTTGGCAGGTGTCTACATGCACAGGGTCTTAGAACATGTGCCCCTGTGGCCACTGGGGGCTGCCGAAATGTGGCAGCCATGCTGAAGCCAGACCCAGCTGCCAGCACTTGGCAGCCATCTTGGAAACTGATTCCTGGCCAGCCCCTTCCATCCCCAGGAGCCATGTGCCCAGTGCAGGGACAGCACGCGCCAGCTCCCTCCTTGCTTACCCTGCCTCCCCATGCCCGGGCTGCCCCTGCCCCTGCTAGCAATGCCAATCACTCTGCTGCTCCAGCCTGGCGCCAGCCAGCGATGACCAGTGCCCCAATTTTTGCTGGCCACGGTGCTGGCCCAGGTAGAGGCCTACTTCAGGGTGGCAGGCAGGATCCAGGGGCCCTGTGGGACAGTAGGGGACATACGTGGCCACCAGAGCCAGGAGGATGTCCATAGCTTGGTGGTCGGTGTCCTCTTGCTGCCAGAGCTGCTCCTGACAGTCCTGCTCCAGGGCCTCCATTCAGGCCCAATGGTCATGCTGCCCCTGCTCCTGCATCTCTGCCTGGGTGATGTTCTCCACACAGAAGGCCTACTCCTGTACTTCCTACACCTGCTCCGATGCCTCCCTCTCCTCCACTGCCACCACAACCAGCCACTAGAGCAGAAGGGTCCAGTCCCTAGTGTGCAGCTGGTGCATCCAAGCAGCTCCAGCAGTGGGTGGCAGCAATCCAGAGCCTGCATCCCTGCTGGGATTGGTGGCCTCACCCACACATCCAGATGTTGGCCCTACAGAGGCAAGAGATAGCATTTTATGAGGGTTTGTAACATTTTAGAGATGAGATGCCCTGCACTGGGGTCGTGCACTGCCCAGTCTCAGCTTAGGGGTCGGCTGTGCACAGGTGCCCAGGGACCATGGTAAGAAGGCTAGGCAGGCCTGGGCCCAGGCATCTGCCACCTGAGCCCCCCATTTCTGTGTGCTCCCCTGGGGTTGGTAGGCTGCTGAGTGCTGGCTGCAAGCAGCCTGCCTCCTCCACTCCCTTCTGCGGGCAGGCCAGGCCAGGCTCCTGGCAGTACCTGTTGCTATGGCTCCAGACCCCACTCCCCTACCACTCCCTGCAGGCCAGCCTCTCTGCCTTGCTGCCACCCAGCCCATAATACTCAGGCTCCTGGACAACTGGGTCTAGGGGCTGGCCATGCCCTAGCCCTCCCTGTAGGGGGACTTTCTGGGGACATGCCATGGGGCCAGCACCCACCCACACTGCTGCTTTGCCCAGAGTATGCCCCTGCTGCATGTGCCCCAGGTGGCACATGAACTGTTTGTTGAAGCAGGGGGGTGCCTAAACCATTACACTCTCCTGCTGTTGATTCTCCTGGTGCCCCGGGCGCACCTGATCCCCTGCTTCAGGACCCTGAGCTATGATGGCATGGGGGGCAAGCTTGAGCTGCCCTGCAACCTCCACTATCACCTTGAAGGCTGCCTGTGGCAGTGTTACACATCTTCCCCCCCTGCTGTTGAAGAGGATATTGTTGCCAACATAAACTCCTTCCTTGGTGTGTGGGGGGCCTGTGTCTGCTCAGCTGTGGGCACACAGGCTTCTGAATAAAGAGTTGAACTGTGTTCTAACTATCTGCATGCTGTGGTGGGTGAGAACACAGAGCATGGGGAGTGCGGGCAGGGGCGGGGCCCAGGACTGGGGGGGGCCCTCCCCCAGTGCAGGATTTACCATGTGTCCAAGACTGGTGGGGCTGGTGGCTGAGCATGGGCCTCCCTGTTGATGAGAGTGACCGGCTGCACCTGGTGTCTGTGGCCTACAGTATGTGGCAGGCCAGCTCCCAGCCAGGGTCCACCATAGGTAGAAGCTGGTAGTCTGATTGCTGGCCCCTCCTTGTGGCAGGGTTTGGTGGTGTGCCAAGGGTGAGGCAGCTGCTGGACAGAGCTCCCCAAGCTGCCAGTGGGTGCAGCAGCTGGGGAGGAGGGTGTGGCATGGAGCTGAAGGCCTGAGGTCCCCTCCTCTTGGTGACATGTCACTAGAAGCATCAGGGCAGGGTGGGGGCTCGGGCAGGCTGCCCCTGCTGGTGCCATTCACAGGGGTGCAGCCTGGCTCCCAGGGTACCAAAATGCAGGTCAGCTCCCACATAAAGGCCATAGACTTTTGGGCATGACCAGACTGATGACTGAAGTTGGTCATGGCCATCTATTGTGCCTGCAAGGCCTTGACCTTTACTAGCACTGCTGTGCCAACCAGAAGTAACCTTGCTCCTGTATCCCACAGGACAGGGCCTCATAAATGTGGGCGTTCGAGTGCCCACCTCATGCAAACTGCCTATGCATGCTGACATAGCCCCAGAGAGCCACAAGGTTGTGCACCTTCTCCCATGTCCAGTTGGAGGCCTGGGCAGTTGGGTTGGGCATATGCAGGCTCAACAGGGAGGAGGATGAGCCAGCTCTCTGGGTCCCCATGCAGCTGCCCCTGTGTAGCTGGCCCTGAACGGCTGTCAGTAGCACTCAGGACAGGGGTGTGGCCAGGGTCTGGGAGCTGCACTACAGAGGCACTTCACCACAGCACCTGCAAGGAGACACTGCTGGGGGTGAGAAGCAGCGAGGAGCAGGTGCTGGCCCTGCATTTGCAGGTATCAAAATTAAGTGCAATCAGCCATTTTTAATTCATAGTAAGGACGCACATGTGTAGATGCATGCCTGTAATGTGCATTAAATTAAGCTAATGTCCATTAATGCATCTTGTGTAGATGCACCCACTGATATATATATTTGGAGCTACTTGGAAGGAGCCCGCATTAGTGTCAAAAGAGTACCAAGTGTCATTTAATAGTGTTTAAAACTATGAAACCCTCAGCACTTCAGCTTAATGTTTCAATATTTTTTAAGGTAATTCGATAATATATACAGTAGTATAATAATCCAAAAATAATATCTGTTCTGTTCATGTACCCTTTACTATTTCCTTATAACACAAGTCAGACAAATTTAAAGCAGATTTTACTGAGAAAGATCTTTTTAGAAATAGCAATTTATTATTCTTTTTAATAGTTCTAATACATGAAAAGGATTCAGAATCCAGAAGGCACATCCAGATGAACGTGCATGTGTATTTCTCTGGGGACAAATAGCAGCGACCCATAGTTGAGCCACTGCTACTGGTCCCCAGGGAACACCCATGTATGCGTACTCTGGTGCCCAGCAAGTTGCCCTAGGTTGGGTAGGAGAGGCTGGGGCCAGCATCTGGGCTGGCCCCCACAGCCTTACCTGGGGGCCTCCTGGAGCTGTAGCGGTGGTGATCCAGGCACATGGAGCCTGACTGGCAGCTGGAGCTTGGCTCTGGCCGGCCAGGTTCTGGCTTCTGGTGACACATGCTGCCATGTACACCACCCCGCTTTTATTTGGCTCAGGTTTTTTGACACTGGGATCTCCCAGTACCAAAAAGCCTGCCACGCCGCAAATTAGCAGCATGGCAAACATCTGCATATGCATTGCATGCAGTTTGCAGTGCCGCAGACAGGCCTGCAGTGCCACAAACTACATCTGCACACTCATCTGGAGGTCCCCAGAGAGCCTTAAAGAAGCCGAAAACTTAGAAAGACAAATATCATATCAATCTAAGGAACATAACTATAATAATTTATTTGCCTATTATATTTATTGAAGTTTTACACAAATAATTCTTTTGACAGTCAGTCTTTTGAATGCTTCAATATATAAGAATACAAATTAAATTAACATGTAATTTAAGTATAGATCTTCCAGTCTTTTCACTGTGCCCAAGTGGTCCATTCCTCCTCTGGTTTCCTTCATTCCAATTCAAACATCACCAGCGAATCCTCTTGGCATGTTACTAAGCACTACATGTGTATCTTTAGTAGTCCTGAAAGACCAGGAATTTATTAGAATTTCCCTTACTAAATATGTTATCTAGTACAGATAAACATTACTCTCAATACAGAAATAAATAAGACATGGTTAAAGTTGTAATTAATAATTCCACTTAAAGTGGTCAAGAATTCCTCCTGTCTTTGGCTGTCTGTATTATCCTACTTTCTTCAATATCTTACTATCTTCTTTGTTCATAACAGTTAGGAATTTGTTTCAGGATGAATAGTTGATACAAATTATAGACTTAACAAATGCTCTTATCTGAAGACATCTACAGATTTTCCTTTTGATTACAGTAACTAAAATTAAGGTTTGGCTATATAATTTAAGATCATTTTTTAACCCTTCCTTTAGTAAAAGGATTAAAGAAAGTTCAGTGTGCTAATGCTTTCTGCTTCACTGTATTGACATTTTACTCTTTAAAACTATCAACCAAGGTTCCTTTTAGGGATTGAATCTTATAATGAGATTGCTGTAAGTTCCCACATTTCTGTCAGATTGGCTTTGCAGCCATTCTCCTTGGTAATAAGGACTATTGCCATCAGGTAGATGAAAAGAAAATCAGATCTTGTATTTTTCTGTAGTGTTGCAGGGGAAGAGTCTTCTCAAACAAAAAAAAAAATGAATGGGTTTTCTTTTTGCTCCTTGTTTACCTGTAAAGTCCAGAAAAACTAGAAATTAAAAAACCCCCAAACCCTAAAATATTTTCTGTATTTTTTTTAGAAAATAGGAAAGTGGACTTTTCCAATTTTGTTAAGAAAACTCTGAGTTTTGGAGGATTATGGAGATGCAGTGAACGTCCAGTTCAGCAAAGCATTTAAAAATATTCACTAAATCAACTGAGCAAGTGATCTGGTCCCAGTGCAATCAATGGAATGTTAGTCATATGCTTAAGTTATGCAGTTGCTTAAGTGTTCGCCTAAATATAGATGCACCAGTGAGTTGTGATCTTACAAAAGCTAACTTGTCTCCTTTCTCAGGAAATTATTCCAAAGAGCCATCCAAAGTCTTCTAGCAAAATCCTTCTTGAGCTGATCAATGTTTTAACATTGCCACACTTGGTAATGATATATTAGTTTTCAAAACCTGTTAAACTTTGCTCCTTATACAAGACACAGTCTACTGTATTAGTGAAGAAACATACAGAAAGAAATGTTAACATCTACTGAGGCAAGGAGCAGCCTTAGACTTGAAAAAGAGATAATAATAAGAGCACATAACAATTCCTAGTCCTCTTGAAGCCCCTGTATAAAAAGAAAGGATACATGACAGAACAATTAAGCAAAGGACTGTAGGCAGAGTTTTAAAAAAGGTAGCTAACTCTGTAAAGAGACTTGTTAGCCAAGCTCCTCTTATTTTCCAACAATCTGACACTATTTTCTCCTAACTTCTTATTCCCCATCATGTTAATTTGGTGCCTGCACTTATTTAAATAGCAAACTATATCTCTGAGAGACGAGGAGTTTTGTGGGTGATATATTTTTATTAGACAAGCTGATTGGGAAAGATGTAGTTGGTCCAAAAAATACCAACCACAAAAATTCTGTTTTTTTGCATATTTCCTGGACCATCACAAACACATCACTTCAAAACTATCAAGACTATACCTCTGTATTTTAAGTGAGAGAGATGATATGTATACGGATGACATCCACACTACCAGTAAGAGATGTTCCAAATGAGAAGTTATATACACTGGGCGCATTTACATGTGTGCCTGACTGTGTAGTTGTTACTGCACAGTTGCACAGTTATACAGTACTTGCTTTAACAAGTACTAAATGACTGCACAGTAACTGCTGATACTGCACAGTCGTGGAGCTGCATGGGTCATTTCCACCCCAACTGTTCAGTAGCAACAAGCTGTACAGTAGCAGCGGCATCATGGTTCATGCCCCCTGATGCTTCATGCCCCCTGATGCTATGTCACTGTAGCAACACCATCGCCTAAGATAAGTTATTTGTAAAATATATGGTGATACATTTTCATGTATTTCATAATACATTACAATTTGGAATAAGATGTAACATGGCTATAAAGAATAGCAGGATAACTACCAATGATAGGTACAGTATAATGTTTCTCCCCTTATTACTGAAAAACTCCAATGAAAAGTTAGATAAAAATGAATAAACTTTATTTCCTTTACTCCTGTCAGTGTTATTGGGCATGTGAAGGAGAAAGGAAATACGAGCCATTATGGGAAAATGGTTTCCCATATTATCAGGCTACCCTGTCCATTTATCTATTGCTTTTTCTAATAATTACATACTGGATTACAGCCATTTACAATACAGAGCACATGCAGCTCAATAGCAGATATATTACAATAGAATGCTGAACAACCACATTCTTATCCGTTTGCCTATTGCCACATATTGTTTCTGTAGAGGTGGTTGTTTTTCTTCTCTTAAAGTTTTTCAAAGAGCTTTTGCACCTTTTTGATCAAAGTGAGATCTTGAATAGATACCTCTCTACATCCCTTTATTTATAAAGCACCTCAATATGCAATCTCTGACAATGCACAGAAGTAACTATTAAACTCTTCAAAAGGGAAGAGGAGTTCCTGCTTAGAAATTAGCATCAGCTGTTCTGCTGTAACTGTTAAGTCCAGTGGCATAACCCTTTGAGTTATGGGTGGCCAGAACAGCAGCTCTGAAAGCTACCTTTGCAGGAAGTGTGAGGGCAAAAATAGCCCCTACTACAGCTGGTGGCTGGTTGCACCAATGCTGCTGGCATCTGGTGTAGCCTGTATGCTGCTGTTGCCAAGGTGATCACAGCACAGAACTGTCCTATTATGCCTCTGGTTAAATCTGTAAGTTTCTCTAGCTGTCCATATGAGCTAAGTCTCTGTGAATTTAGCCCTGAATGAAGTAGGGTCATATTTGCAATGGTTTTGCTATCTTTGAATGGCTACACGACTATGAAGCCATAACAATAGTTCCATTCGTGTTAGTTACAAATTAACCTCAGGTTTTCATAACTTCATGGGGTAGGGGAGGAGGTGGGATGGGAGGAGCGAGTCCCAGTTAGTGTGTTTGTTCTGTGTTTACTGTATTTGCAGTAGGGGGCAAGAAATTGGAACCAGGATTGAGCTCCATTAAGCTAGGTCCTACGTGAAAACAGAGGAAGGGTCTATCCCTTTCCCTGATGGCTAGAAAATGATATTTAGAGATTTGCTTTCAGGAATTGGCTTGTAGGTAAAGTAACTATTACATTAGAACAATGGTCTAGAGGAAGAACAAGGATTAACTGGTTTCTAAAAGCCTGTATGTGCTAAAGTTTCCTGGAAGGCCCACTGCCTGAAGCCAGCAGACAAACAGGCTGGGAAATTAAAAACATGAACTAGGTAACCATAACATGATACAGGTTTGCTGCATTGGAGCCAGGTCACAGTGACCAGCTGCAGAATCCCTGGGATTTCCGCTTTTGGTGGATGGACCAAGTTAGGAGGCCATGGCATGCCTAAATTAAGATGCTGGTAAATGACTAAATTAAAATGTATGCATGTGATGGTTTGGGGAAACAAAGGAATGGGCTGACAGAAGAGAATGTGGAAAGTATGATGACCACAGGGAAATCAATCAATGATGCCTAGGAACGAAGAGTCACCAGGAGGAAAAAGAATACAAAAGGAGGGTTTTCAGAGCAGAAAAGGGTTCCCAAGTGGGGAACCTGAGGCCACCATGGACAGAAGGCACAGTACTAACCTGTCTGGCCCTTGACCTCCAGGCTGCTGATATCTGACATTCAATAAAGAACCACAGGGTGAAACTCACATACTGGCCAGCTGTACCATCCCTCTGTGACAACCCTAGGACTGGTAGATATAGAATTAGGAGGGAGGGATTATTTTGTTTGTCTTGCCTCCATTATTCTTATCTGCTTTCACTGTGTATCAATAAAATTTGCCTATTATCAAAAGGAAGATGCCATGCTCGGTCTGAAGGTTTGGGTCCCCCCAGAACAAGGTATCTCAGTCATAAATCCAGGGCCAACATTTCCCAGGTAGTGGAGGCAAATACAATTAAATATGGCAAATAATTAAAAAAAGAAGAAAAATCTGCATTAAGAAGCAAGAGGACTGTGTAGGGATAAAAATATAGTATGTTGTGCAACTGAAGGCTGTATCTAATGACCATGTGCAAACATCCTTAATTTTAGAATTTCCTGACATTTGAGTTCTGGCTTTTGCAAATCTAATATTTTTCTAACATTACTTTTCAAAAGAATGTACTTTCCCTTGATTTAAAAATCTAATTTAAAAACAAATTTCATCAGGTGGCACAATATTAACCCTCTGTTTTCCCTGCCCTACACTTGGGTCATAATCAGAGTTGGGACCTTCAGACCTGCAACTGCAAAGTTCATTTACTCCAGCTACCTAAGTAACTTGCTAGTAATGCTTTATTCCTTCTGGAAACAGGTGGGTAGAAGGGGAAAAAAAGCAAACATTTTACTAGTGATCCTTGTGCTGAGCAGACAAAATAATTATGACTTTTGGATTATCAGGGAGATGATTATTGAATGAGCCTTGCCTTTTTGCAGTGACATAACTTAAATGCATACAAATTTTGTAATCCAGAGACATAACTCTGAATTTTGGCATTTTGATGTTGGAGTAGGGAGCGCCAAGCGCATACCTATTTAGATGGGGGCTGCTGTGGTGCAGGCTTCTACTGCCACATGCTGATGGTGTGGGCTCCTTGGGGGGTTCCACTTTAACATCACTTAAATCAGCTCTCAGGCTGGTGCCTATTAGGCCTGTGCAAAGCAGCTAGTATTCACTCTGGATTTGGATTCAGCCAATTCGGGGCACAGTGATTCCATTTGGTGATTCAAATCACTGTCCTGAATCAACTTGGCTGAATCTGATTTGGAGATTTGGCTCCTGCCCAGGCCCATCCCCCGCCTGCTCTCCCAGCCTAGCAATAGCTGCCCTGCCTGCCTGAAACCCCCCTAGACTCACTGTTCCTGTTGGCAGGGGGATGACTCCCACTGCCCCCACTACGTGTGTGTGTGTGGGGGGGGGGGAGCTCTGCACAAGCCTCCTGAAGCCCCAAGGCTGCTGCAGGAGTGGTGAGTCCTGGGACTTTTCTCAGTTTTTTTTCTTAAAGCACCGGAGCTGGCCCAAGCAGGGCACCCATGAGGGAGGCTGGGGGAGCAAGGGGGGCTGGGGGACTCATGCAGAGCCCCCAGTGCAGTATGGGGCAGCAGGAGGCAGCAGGGATCACCCCACACCCGGCAGCACCCGCTGAGTGGGGCTTTTTTTAAAGCACCAGGAGCC
>NW_017728886.1:33610709-33637280 GCF_001723895.1 Crocodylus porosus
CCCTACTTACCAGCTCTCAGTCTAGCTGCAGCACCCTGCTGCAGCCACCAGGACCTGTCCGAATCATCAGAGGTCTCCAAATCGTTTCCGAAGTTTCAGAGAGCTTTGAATTGATTTGGACCTTTTAATTGGTCCCCTGATTCAGTTCATATTTGGAGATACAGCCACCGAATTGGGCTGAATCTCCTCCGAATTGAATCACCACCCCAAGCTTCGCACAGCCCTAGTGCTCACCCCTACTGCCCAGATTCCTTTTGGCTTAGCAAGTTACCTCTCATTTTGTATTTGTGCATTTGAACTTTCCTTCCTAAGAGTACTGCTTTGCATTTCCCTTTATTGAATTACATCTTGTTGATCTAATCAATTTGTCAAAATAATTTTGAATTTTAATTCTGCACTGCAAAGTGCTTGCATCATCCTTACTTACAGATTTTACAAGCATTTTCTTTATTTAGTCAGTCAAAATATTGAATACTTTTGAACCCAGGACAAATCTCTTTGACAATTCACTTAATACAGCCTTCTACTTAATACAACAAGAAATTAGTCATGACATGCCTCATTTTTGACAAATTCATGTTAGCTATTTCTGATCACCTTATTTAACCCGTGCTTGCAAACTGTTTTTTTTCTTTTCTTTCTTTCTTTTTCTCTTTTCTTTACCCTGGAGTATCAGATTTAGGCTGATGGATCTGTAATTTTTGACATTCTCCTTTTTCTCCTTTTTAAACAGGAATACTATGTTTACCCTTTTCCATTCCTCTGGGACCTCACTTTTCCTCCAGGAATTCTCTAAAATAAATTGCTAGTGGCTCAGAGGTGGTTTTCATTAGTACTTAAAATATCGTAGGCCCTACTGCCTTATCTAAATATTCTTTAACCTGTTTTCTTATTGTTAGTATCAATTGTGTTGTGTCTGTAGTTATAACTGATCTTTTCTAAAGACTGAAGCACAAAAAAGTCATTTAATATTTCAGCTATCTCTGTATCATGTGTTGTTTGCTTATCTTCCTCATTAAGTAACGGACTGGTACTTTTCTTCCTCTTTGTCTCTCCTGTTTCTAATATCTTTATAGAACTTTTGCAAATTGGCTTTTATATCCCTTCTAACAACTCATTTGGTATTTTTGCCTTTCTAATATTGACCTTATTGTTTAAGCTATTCTTTTATACTTTTTATAAGCAGAGTGCATCTTACCAGTTTTCTATACTCCTTTTTATTTTCAGGTCATTAAAGAGTTCATGATAATGCCATAGTTGTCACTTCATATCTTGGTTTGCACCAAAATAATTGCTGTTTTGCCCTTAATACTGTATCTTTTAGAAACTGCCATTTTTCTTCAACTCTTCTCCCCTCTCCCCCTTACAACCCTTTGTAATGGGACTTTAATTGCTAATTTACTGAATTTGTTGGTCTGCTTTTTTGTTGTCCTTTATCATCATTTTACTGCACTTTCTCTTCCCTGTCATTAGAATAATGCATTCTATCATTATGAAATAACTTTTCAATAGAGGTGCACCAATACGATGCTGTAGCTAGTAAAGCGACCAAAACGCTGGCTTGCATCCATAGATGCTTCTCGACCAAATCCCGGGACGTCATTCTCCCCTTGTACTCGGCCTTGGTGAGGCCGCAGCTGGAGTACCGCGTCCAGTTTTGGGCTCTACAATTCAAAAAGGATGTGGAGAAGCTTGAGAGAGTCCAGAGGAGAGCCACGCGCATGATCAGAGGTCAGGAAAACAGATTTTACGATGACAGGCTGAGAGCCACGGGACTCTTTAGCCTGGGCTCAGGGGTGATCTGATGGCCACCTATAAGTTTATCAGGGGTGACCACCAGGATCTGGGGGAACGTTTGTTCACCAGAGCGCCCCAAGGGATGACGAGGTTGAACGGTCACAAACTCCTGCAAGACCGTTTGAGGCTGGACATAAGGAAGAATTTCTTTACTGTCCGAGCCCCCAAGGTCTGGAACAGTCTGCCAGTGGAGGTGGTTCAAGCACCTACATTGAACACCTTCAAGAGTAAATTGGATGCTTATCTTGCTGGGATCCTATGACCCCAGCTGACTTCCTGCCCTTTGGGCAAGGGGCTGGACTCGATGATCTCCCGAGGTCCCTTCCAGCCCTAATGTCTATGAAATCTATGAATACAATAATCTGATATTGGATCAGTACCGATATAAAGAAAATTGTCTATATTGGATATTGGCCCAATGGGTCCAATTAATTTGGCAGAGCTGCCTCCAGCTGGGAAGTCAGAAAGGTAGGAGGGAGGGAAGGGTCATGGGAGGGTAGATCAATACCCCCTGCAGTGAGGGAGGGGACAGGGGCAGGTGCTGCCCAGCCAGGGTGAGGGGGCTGGGGACAAAGGTGCAGCTTGTGGAGTGGGGGTAGCTCCTGCCTCTACTTGCATGCTGGGAGGGGGGGGCATGTGTCCCTAGATCTGTGTGGTGTGGCATGGGCTGCAGCTGCAGGATGGAGGTAGAGTGGGCACTGTGCAGGGCTATCATTGCTGGGGGCTGGGCTTGGAGTGGGCTCCAACAGCACTGGGAGGAGGCTACAGCCACCCCATATTTCATCGCAGCTCCACTCCCAGCCCCATGCAACCACCCGGTGCAGCCCTGGCTGAATGCCTTGCCTCCATCCACGGACCAGGAAAAGCCAGGTCTGCTTTGGGGTGGCTGTAGCCTCCTCCCAGCGGCACTGGAGTTGGTTCCAAGCCCAACCCCCAGCAAGACAAGCCCTGAGCTGCACTGGCTCTGGCTCCACTCCACAGCTGCAGCTCACCCTAAACTGTGCAGATCTGGGGGTACTGCCCCCCCCAAGGTGCAAGCAGAGTGGGAGCTGGCCCCACCCCATGAGTTGCACTTCTGTCCTGTGCCCTCCCTCCCAGTTGAGCAGTGCCTGCCCCTATCCCTTCCCTCACCATGGGAGGTATTGATCTGCTCCCCACACATACCCCTTCCCCTTCCATCCCACCGGAATTACCATCTGGAGGCAGCTGTATTGGATATTGGATCAGTGTTGGCTGATATGCCTACTTAAATATTGACTATCGGTATCGGCCCCAAAAATCTCTATTGGTGCACCCCTACTTTTTAACTCAAATCACTTTCTGCCTCCCAAATCTTAATCAGTTTCTTTTTATTAGTCAGAGTGAAATTCAAAATAGCTGTACCCGTACTTACTTCCTCCACCTTCTGAAACAGAATTTTTTTCCCTAACACAGTCACAGGCATCCTGCTATATTGCCTGTCCAACAGATGTATGAGTAGTTAAAGTGCTCTTTCACAATTCTTATTAGATGCCATTGTTTAGATGCTTCTGTTAACTGTGGGAAAAAAAATTACCCCATCCACCTTCCACTCCTTTTTTGGTTGTTTATAATAGATTCCTACCATGATGTTCCTCCTGTTTTTTCTCCCCTTGTATTTCCATCTTTTTTATCTTTATCAAAAGATTTGCAACAGATTCACTTCTCATCTCTGCCTGGAATTCAAAGCCCTGGTCATAGTTCCATTTTACTCACCTCTGGGCTTTTGCCATTGGACCAAACTTAATTTTAAAGCCCTCTCATCCAGTTGGCAAGACTCTGTCCTATGATGTTCTTTCCTTTCATCAGATGAACTCCATCTCTACCTTGCAGTCTTCTTTTGGATAATTCTGTCTTAGATTTGAGGAAGCCTACACCCTTATTTTGCTCTCTATTCAGCAATGCTGTCCATCTGCCGGATGCATGTTACCTTCACTCTAGGCCCTTACCCTTAACTGAAAATAACTGACAAGAATGCTGCTTGTCCCTTTTGTCATATTTTTGCTCATTCCTAGGGCCTTGCTATTGTTTCTTATCTGCTTGGGATCTTGCTATCAATATCATCAGGGTGGATGAATAGGGGTATTGGTCAGAGGGCTGGATAAGTTTCAATAACTTCAGTTAATGTAAAAAATTTGGGCTATAGATATATGATCATGGTGATGGGTTGGAAGATGCTTGCCTCCATTCCACCTTATAGCTTACCTAATATTTGTTCTCAGAAATAGCTAGATTGATTTTATTGACTTAACCCCCAACTCCCAAAGCCTCAAGCAGACAGCATTTAGCATGGAAATTTTTTGGCTAATCCATTGAAGCTGGGAAAGTTCTAAGCAATTAAAAATTGAAAGGGTTAGGCAATCCTAATTATGATTGTCATTTTGGAAAAACATGATGTATTTTAAGGTAGAAGTTGTTTTTACGTCAAATGATTTAGGTTAGCAAGTAGTATTTATTATTTGTCATTTTGCCAATGGCTTGTGGCTATGGAATCTGTATTTATGGCACCATTTCATATTTGCTGCCACATCAGCTAATTAAAATAATTTAGGAGATGGACACAATGCTAGACAAAAATCAGTTCAGTAAATATCTTAACTATAAACTAATTTAATAAAGAAAGAAAACAGTCATCCATGTTCTGCATAGAAAAACATCACATCAAAAGTATGCTGTGCATTCCCTAAAACTATTTGATGTGTTTCTCTGCCCAGGTGAATTCTCCAAGGTGCATTAAATTCTCAGTATAATTCTCTTAAGCAGGGATACGCCAAATAGGAATGCCATATCATACACAGTACAGAATATATAATCAAGAAGAAGAATAAAAGAAATATGACATTATGGCTTGGGGGACTTTTCTACTAAAGTCTCTTTTCTTTGGGAAAATATACCCTAGGGCTGAACTGTCAGACTTCTTTTCTGCTGCTGTATTATAGTAATGCCACTACGTGGAATAAAATACTTGGTTTCAGCCTCGGACCAGCTGTAATAGTAAAATATGTTACTTCCTTTGAACATTCTCTTACCTGAAGGTACCTGAAGCTGAGGGGAGGAGGTCACTGAAAAAAAAAATCACTAATCTTTGGTCTTTCAGACAACAGTGAAGGAGAAAGAAGGACATGTTTGTATTCAATAAGAAATGGCAATGGGATGGAAGCTTTTCTTTCTACCTCTTGTAGATCTTTTGGTAGGTGTAAAATCCAAATCTTGTCAATTCTATTTGGCTGGAGTGGGATATGTAGATAAGTACAGGGCGGTTGTGGAAGGTACTTTATCCCAAGAAGCCCTTGGTTTGTCCCTCTGCTCTTCCATCTCCTGTTTGGCTCTTCCAGATTCAGGCCATCTTACATAATGAAACAACACTCATTCTAGTGTATATTGCATTCTGCTAATGATGAGCCTAGGTTTGCCCCTTGGTTTACTGTTTGTTGCTGAAGTTTATAGCTGCTTCGTGGCTACTGTCTTTGTTCATACACTTGCCCCACAATAAGTGGAAGCTAACCTATGGCAGCTTAGCCATCAGTGGAAGAGGTTTCATCACCCTCTCACCAGTGTGCTGAGGTAAAATAGAATTTACTGGTCCATGTTCCAGTATGGAAGAAAAAAAAGTGAATGCAAGGGAATTTATGGAATCTGTGACTTTCCTTTTTTCTGCATCTGATACCTAGTGATTACTTCATTCCAGTGTACTTAACCTCAGAACTCTGAATTTCTTATAAACTGGCTTTTAAAAAATGTAATCCTTAACTGTAAACAAAATTTGGAAAAACACTGGAGGCTTCTAGGAAAGTGGAGTATGCAGATTTATAAATCATTTTGTATCATCTCATAATTTTCAGAATTATGAGCCCCCAAAGTCTTCTGATCACAGAGTTAGTATACTGGCCAGTCAACACAGGGGGTGTCTACACATTCATTAATATACCGTAGTTACTGCACATTAAGTTTAGTACTTGGATAACCAACTTTTTAGTGATGCTAACTGTGCAGTAGCTTAATATTACTGCACAGTAGTCTATTAGCACAGTTTTTCTCCTGCATACTACTGTGCAGTATTATTAGGCTATTGCCAAATTATTGTCTCATGTAGATGCACCTACAGGGTGCATCCACACATGCAGGCACATATGCTTGCAGCAGCTCAAATAGGAGTGGCACAAATTTGAGCCAGGGATTTTTGCCTCAGTTCATGTGCATACACTTTTGTGTGGGGCAAGTTGTGCCACTTGGGGCCAAATAATCCTGCCCAGCTCTTCCCAGATTTTCAGCCAGGGGGAGCTAGAGCCCGGGGCCAGCACTTGCGCTCACCCCAGCAGTATAAAAACTTGCCCTGTGCTGGCCCCATCAGTATACAAATCTGCTCTGGCAAGTAGCTCAGGGCTACTTGCTCTCAGGAGCTTCTGGGGTCCCTTGTCCGTGCACGTTTCTGGAGAGGGCACCAGTGGGTGGTGTCCACCAGCTCCTTGGATGCCTTTGATGACTGGTGAGTGCAACCTAGGGGGCTCTGCTTGGTGTCCCCCTCAAGTGCACTTATTTTCATGTTTTGACCCTTTAACCCACACAACACTCTTATCCTGTTTTTTTTATTAGTTGTTCCAAGAATGTAGTTGTTTCATTCATCCATTAGCCCCAGTTAAAAGAGGCTACTAGTTTGCCAGGTGGGCCTTGCCCATGGTAATCAGATGGACAAATAGAGAGGAGCTCCTGGGGGAGGAGCCTCTGGAGGAAGTTGGCCATACCCCTTCCTGTCCCAGGCTACTGCTGCTGTTGCTGGTTGCTGCAAGCTTGGTCTCAGGAGTTTCTGGGGAGAAGATGGCCAGGTCTTTTCCTGCCTCTAGCTGCTGGCTTGTTCTCAGTACTCTTGGAGTAAGTTGGCCACACACCTTCCTGCCTTGGGCTGCTGCTGCTGTTGCTGTCCCACATCACAGGGAGTCCTCTGCTGCCCCCCCCCTCAGGGAAGGGCCCACTGCATTGTACCACACCCCAGCTTCTGCACCCCAGTTCCAGCCTGCTGCCCAGCCCGCTGCCCAGCCATGTTCAGGGGACAGCCTGGGGAGGGAGTCAGCACTGCCTGTGACCCCTCCCCCACCATCGGTGCCGGAGCTTAAAGGTACCTTGCCTGCTCCAGCTGCCTTGGCAGGCCAGGCCACACCTTCACCTCCACTTTCACCAAAAGCACACCCTGAGTGGCTGAACTGGACAGCTCCTACCATCACTGCTGCTGTTGCTGATGCTGTTGTTCTGCTGCTGCACCGTCTCAGGAGAGAGAGAGATTCCCTGCTGCACCACCCGATACCACACCTGCACTGGATTACTCCCTAATTGGCTGACTGCTTCTGCCCTCCCCCACAGCTACCTCACTACATCTGATCCTGCTTTGTCTTCCTGCCTACTGCTCTGCTGCTGAGTGCCTGGCTGGAGGCCTCATGGGCTTCTGGACAGATCTTCAACAAACAAAGCCCCTCCACTGTTCCTGCCATCTTTTACATCTGCCTCAGCAGCTTTCCCTGTGTGTTCTTGCCCTTGTGTGGTAAGTCCTGTGGTCCACTCCCCCTGTCCTGGTGTTTGTTTTGTGGCTGAGCAAGCCAGCTCGAGTTTTTCCAGCCCGGTGTGTGTGTGTGTGTGTGTGTGTGTGTGTGTGTGTGTGTGTGTGTGTGTGTTCCCCCTCCCCCACATTCTCAAAGCATCCTGTTTTTTTCCTGTGGGGCTGTAGCTCAGTGAGATTTATCCCCCTTCCTCCCTACTCTGCTTCTCCCCCACAACCCCAGCCTGCCCCTACTAGATTCACCAGCCCCACAGGATATTTTGTTTTTCTTTATTGTCTTCCCTGCCCTCATGTGAAACAATGGCAGTGCAGGAACCTTCTGGTGGGGGTGGGGGCAGATGCCTCCACAGAGCTTCCTTCAGCCCCCACTATAGGGGCAGATCCCAGCCAAGCCCCCAAGGGGATGCATGCCCTGCAGCCTCCACCCCAGTGGCAGAGTCTGGCCAACCTCCTCCAGGGGTGGAGAAGCCTGAAACCTCTGCTTCAGGGGCAGGTGGGACTCTGGTAGGGAGCCAAGAGGGTCAGGGATCTCCCCTGCCCCCACTCGGACAGGTTCCCAAGTTGCGTCTCCCATCATCAGGGACCAAGGGCAAGGGCAGTGGGAAGGGCTCCTCTTCAGCCTCCTCCACAGCTAAGGATGGGAAGGGCAAAGGCCCTGCTCCCAAGCCTATACCATCTGTGCCTGAGAGGACCAGGTGCACCACACCAGTCAGCACACCCACTCAGCCTGGCCCTGACCCTGGCCCCGGCCCCGGCCCCATCAAAATGGCCCCGCCAAGGGCGGGGGGGGGAACCACAGCTAGGATCAGAAAGGACCTCAGTGGGCCATCTAGTCCAAACCCCTGCCCCTGGCAGCAAGAAAAGGGTCACCAAACCTGGGGTCATGTGTTCCCAGCCAGGTGCCTATCCAGTCTCCTCTTGAAGACCCCCCAAGGATGGGGCAAGCACCACCTTCCTTGGAAGCCCATTCCAGATCCTGCCAACTCTGACCATGAAGAACATTTTTCTAATGTCTAATCTAAATCTACTCTCTAATAGCTTATGGCCATTGTTCCTTGTTGTTCCAGGGGCCGCCCTGGTAAATAGATCATCACCTATTTTGTTTTGCTCTCCCCTTATGAATTTGTATGCTGCCACAAGGTTCCCTCTCAGCCTTCTCTTGGAGAGGCTGGAGAGCTTAAGGTCCCTTAGCCTTTCCTCGTAGGGCCTTCCCTGCAGGCTTCCAATCAAAGGAGTGGCTCTTCTTTGGATCCTCTCCAGGTTGTCTGCATCTCACTTGAACTGTGGTGTCCAGAAATGGACACAGTACCTCAGCTGCAGCCTTACCAGTGCCACCTAGAGAGGGAGAATCACCTCCCTGGACCTGTTTGTGAAGCACCTATGGATACATGACAAGGTGCTATTGGCTCTGCCAACTACTTAATCACATTGATGGCTCATATTCATCCTGGAGTCTACAGTGACTCCAAGATCTCTTTCTACCTCAGTGGTGCTGAGAAGGTCACCCCCCAGCCTATAGGTATGATGGCAGTTTTTTCTCCCTAGATGCAGCACCTTGCACTTGTCCTTATTGAATTGCATCCTGTTGGTCTCTGCCCACTTCCCCAACCTGTCGATGTCAGTCTGTATCTGGTTCCTCCTCTCCAGGGTGTTAGCTTCACCCCATACTTTTATGTCATCCATGAATTTGGATGGGGTACTTCTCACCCTCTCATCCAGATCACCGATGAAGATGTTGAACAGCACTGGCCCCAGAACTGACCCCTGAGGGACTCCACTGCACACATCTTTCCAAGGTGACACTGATCCATCCACCACCACCCTCTGAGTGTGACCCCTGAGCCAGTTTGCTACCTATTCTACCATATAATCATCCAAGGCAAATCTCCTCAGTTTATTAATCAGGATGGTATGGGATACCATGTCAAAGGCCTTCTTGAAGTCCAGATAGATAACATCCACCTTGACTCCTGAATCTAAACATTTGGTGGCCTTGTTGTAAAAAGAAACTAGGTTAGTCAGGCAGGACCTGCCTGCTAAAAATCCATGTTGGTTACCCCTCCAGATCACATTAGCCAGTGAGCTCCCACAGATGTGTTCCTTGATAATTTTTTCAAGGATTTTCCCTGGGATAGAGGTAAGGCTGACCAGTCTATAGTTCCCCAGATCCTCCTTCCTCTGCTTCTTAAAGATTGGGATGAAATTGGCCCTCTTCCAATCCTCAGGGACCTGACCCGAGAACCACGAGTGCTCATATATCTTTGCCAGTGGTTCAGCTATGACACTTGCTGATTCCTTCATTACCTGTGGGTGGAGGCCCTCCAGTCCCAGTGAGTTGAACACATTCAGTCCCTCCAAGTGTCCTTTTACCATGTCAGCACTGACTGTTGGTCAGCTGATGTTCCCCTTGTTGGTGTCTGTGATGCATATTGAGGGTTCATCTAGGTTCCCGTTTAAGAAGACAGGGACAAAAAACTCATTGAAGAGCTCTTCCTTGTCCCTGCTATTCCTTGTCCAAGCCCCCACCTGTCCTGTAGCGATCCTATGCTACCCTGCACCCTCTTTTTGCTCCCAATGTACCTAAAGAAATACTTTTTATTGTTCTTAATCCCTGCCGCTAGCTTGAGTTCTAGAGCTGCCTTGGCCTTCCTGACTGACTCCCTGCAGGTGTGGGCCAAGGAAGTGTTACTCCTCCTTGCTAGCTACCCCCTGCTTTCACTTCCTGTATGCTACTTTTTTTGCTCTTAAGATATCCTGGATGACCTTTGTTAGCCAAAGGGGCTTCCTGGCCCCTTTGCCTCCTTTTCTCTGCCATGGGATTGTCTCACTCTGAGCCCAAAGAATGGTATCCTTGAGGAATGACCCCCCAAAGCATGTAGGCTCTTGGCTTCTAGTACCCTGCTACCCAATCCCCTGAGCCTATTAAAGTCAGCCTTTTTAAAGTTTAGCACCTGTGTCCTGCTAGGTATAGTGTCCACCCTTCTCTGGATAGTGAATTTTATCATTTGGTGATCACGTTGAATCTGCTGGTCCCCCACCAGGTCATCCCCTCTGGCCAGCACCAAGTTGAGCAAGGCATTACCTCTGCTATGCACAGGGAGCTGTGGGGAGACCTGAAGCCAAGGGGCCTGGACCCTCCATGACCAGCCCTTTCCGCTTGGGCAGTGGGGCCCGCTTCCCAGCACTCACCCATAGGCACATGATGAAATGCCAACTGCCCAAGTGGGAGAACCTGCACTTTGAGAACTGGGTGCAGGCCCTGGCTCAGTTAGTGGGGGCCCCCAAGATTGTGGTGGCCTCCCGCTTTCATGGCATAGGGGTCTTTTTCCTTGCTTTGGAGCCCACTGCACAAAAGGTGGTGGAGAGGGGGCCTGTGGTGGAGGGCAAATACATCCAACTCAAGCCTTTAGAAGAGCTGGGGACCAGGGTAGTCCTCAGTTCTGTCTCTCCCTATATCCCCAATTGGGCCGTGCTCCCCCCAGCTTCAAACCCTGGGGAGAGTTATCTCCCTGGTGGTAGCCCTCTTACTGGGATGTAGCATAATCAGAGGCAGCAGGGCAGGCCCTACAAGGAGAGGCTATGGGACCTGAACCTGTTCAGCCTCCAGAAGAGAAGGCTGAGGGGGGATCTAGTAGTCTTTTACAAACTAGTCAGAGGGGACCAGCAGGCATTGTGGGAGTCCCTGTTCCCCCAAGCACTACCAGGAGTGACTAGAAATAAAGGTCACAAGCTGGCAGTGGGTAAATTCAGATTAGACATCAGGAGGCGCTACTTCACTGTCAGGGCAGCTAGGATCTGGAACCAACTTCAAAGAGAAGTGGTGCTGGCTCCTACCTTGGGGGTCTTTAAGACAAGGCTTGATAATCACCTTGCTGGGGTCGTTTGACCCCAGTACTCTTTCGTGCCATGGCAGGGGATCAGACTTGATGATCTGCTGAGGTCCCTGCCGACCCTACCAACTATGAAACTATGAAGACCCTGGCCTCCGCCACATGCACTATTTCCATCACCAGGTTATTATCCAGCTGGTGGCAGGAGCATGGCTGGAGGCTGAGGGGTGCCTGGCAATTCCTTATGAGGGGCTTCTGCTGAGGATTTTTTATACACTGGGGGACCTGTGTTGCTTCCAGTGCCATGCCATGCCTTGGGGCACTTGCATCATGAGTGCCCCATGGGCCAGGTGGGGAGGACATCTGTGGGTCCTACTGGCAAAAGGGGTGCACTTACCACTGGCACCCCTCCCCCTGGCACCCCAGCCACAACTACAAAACCCCGCCATGAGCTCAAGGGACCCTGCCCCCAACCAAGTTTGGAGTCCTGGGGAGGGCAGCAGCAACTGGGGGGGGAAAGGGAGCATGGCCCACCTGCCTCTTGTTATGCCCCCATCATGGCTGCCTTACTGCCCCCAACCCAACCTTCTCCTATTGGAGCCGGTCCACCTGAGGACTACCCCATGGCTGAGTGGGTGCAGGTCCCCTCTGGGCATAAAGGCAAGAGGAAGGTCCAGGTGCAGCTGGAGCCGTCTGACATGGAGGACTCCTCTCCTCCCAAGAGGACTACCACATGGGGGGAAGGAGCGGCCCAGCCTCCAGGGGCCTCCCCAGCTGCACCTGACACCCTGCCCATGGGAAAGATCAAATGGGTGATCCCCATGGAGAAGGTTTTGGGGCTGCTAGATAGTCCTGAACAGGAGCCCATGGAGGAAGCCCCTCATTCTGCTGACCAGGGCCTAGCCCCTGAAACGGTGAGTGCTGAGGCTGAAGCCTACCCAAAGGAAGGCCCAGCAGTGGAGCCTTCTCCCTCTGATGAACTGGGTGATACAGAGGCCCTGGCACTCACCCCAGTAAGTCCTGAGGGAGGAGGCCCCCTTTCCTAGCACCCCAAGGTAGATGCTGAAGCCATCCTGGTGCCTGGTGGGTCTCTTCCCTCCCCCCTTCCAGAAAAACCTTACTTCCAGCCTGCCCCATAATCCTGCACCAGAGGGGGTCACAGTGCGGTCCCCTAATCAACAGGTCAATCTTGTTGGGGACTTTGAACAGACCCCCCCAGGGATCCAGATTTACCCCATCATCTTGTGAAAAAGCTTTACCCCTACCCCTGTCCCAAGGTGTTGCAGAGCTCTCCCAATCCCAACCAGAGTCTGGGGTCTTAGTGGACTGTGGGTTCAGATGGTGCCTAAGGAGCCCACTGAGCCCCAGGACCAGGAGGTGGATGCCCAAAAACCTGCAGGCTCCATAGAGCCTGCAGACCTCTCAGTCCCAGCAGTCCCCAGGGATGAGCTACTTGCATTTCTTGACCATGACTACACCCCCCCATCCATCAGCAAGGTACAGCTAGCCTTGGACCACTGGGGAGATTTTGACAGAGTCCTTGCCACTGCAAGGGCACAGGTGGGGAAAGGCAAGGAGCTCAAAATCTGCAATGCCTAGATCTGTAAGTGGGCCCACAGCTTCATAGATGCCCTCTATACATATGGGAGGGTGCAATGTGAACCAGCAGGCCCCACACCGGGTGTTCAGATGCATGAGGCCCCTGCTGAATCATCTACTCCACCCCCACGCTATGAGATCATTTAAGATCATGACCCTAAACATCCATGGCTGCAGGAAAGGTCTCCGGAGGTGCCGGGTGCTCTCCTTCCTTCAGGAGTGGGGGTACCCTGTGGTATTCTTGCAGGAGACCCTGATGACTCCAGCCAGTAAGCTAATTGATGACTGGAGTGGGGTGTGGGGTCTTTTATAGTCACCTCTTGGCCACCTCTTGCAGAGGTTCTTCTGCACCCTGCACCTCCTCTTGCACCCTGTTCTCCCCAGGCCTACAGCCAGAGGTTCTCCAGGACACTGAGGTGGTGCCAGGCCACCTGCTGCACCTCTGGGTCCAGGTGCAGGGGGCTGGTCCTGAACATTTTGAATGTGTACACCCCTGTGAGGGACCCAGAGTTGGCATATTTTTTTCCTCCAGGCAGCCACACATAGCACCCTCAGCCCTCGTGAGTGGCTGTACTTTAACGTCACCCTAGACGCATGAGACTGGTTAGACAGGGAGTGGAACCAGACTGTCATGGGTGTCCTCAGGGAGATCCTGACAGACTACTCCCTGGTGGACATCTGGCATGCCTGTCATCCGACTGACCCCTTTGCCTTCACCTATGTGAGGGTGGGGGAGAAGCAGGCATGCCACTCCTGGTTGGAGTGGGTTTATATCTCTTTGCTGCACTTTGCCTCAGCCCACTCCTCTGGCTTCCAGCCAGCCCCTTTCAGTTATCACCACCTTGTCTAGGCCCAGGCCACATTAGGGCTTGGGCATCCAGGGTCAGCCTACTGGCATGTCAATGACAGTCTTCTGGAGAATGTGAGCTTCCGGGAGGCCTTCTGGGAGTTCTGGCTGGCCTGGAGGGAGCAACGGGCAGGTTTCCCCTTGGCTCAGAGATGATGGGATGTGGGGAAAGTGTGCATCTGGCTTTTTTGCACAGCTGCACTTGGGGCATGCTTCACAGAGGGAGGTGGTCCAGGAGCAGATCGAGCGGGAAGTGCTAGAGCTGGAGAGGTGTCTGGCCACCAACCCAACCAACCTGTCCCTCTGTGGAGTGTCAGGAGCAGAGGGAAGAGCTTTGTGCCTGTGGTACATTTGTCTGCTCATGCATCCAGCTCCTTCAGCAGATGGACTGCAGCTCCCACTTCTTCTATGCCCTGGAGAGGAGGTGGGGGTGCAAAACATATATCACCTGCTTTCTGGCAGGTGACGGCACCCCCCTCATGGATTCAGGAGAGATGCGCCAGTGTGTGCGGGCCTTCTATGAAGAGCTCTTCTCCCTGGATCTGACTAATGCCAAAGCCTGTCAGACCCTGTGGGAGGTCAGCGTGGGCAACTGGGACTGGCTGGAAGCTCTTCTCACTCTAACTTAGTTTTTGGCTGCTCTGTGCCTGATGCCTGGCAACAAGGTGCCGGGCATCAACGGGCTGACCACGGAGTTCTACCAGGCTTTCTGGGATGTCCTAGGCTTGGACGTTGCCGCAGTTTGGGCTGAATCTGAGGGAAGTGGGGAACTCCCCCTGTCATGTTGGAGGGCCATGCTGAACCTCCTGCCAAAGAAGGGGGATCCCCACAACCTGAGGAACTGGTGTACCATGTCCCTCCTCTGCACAGACTACAAGGTGGCAGCAAAAGCCATCTCGCTGAGCCTGTGGTCTGTGCTGACGGACTTGATTCATCCTGACCAGATGTATACAGTGCTCAGACGTTCCATCTTTGACAACCTGTACTTGGTTCGGGACCTCCTGGAGCTAGCATGCCAGGAGGGCCTGTCTTTTGCCCTCCAATCCCTGGACCAGGAGAAGGCGTTTGACAGAGTGGATCATGGGTACCTCACAGGCACGCTTTGGGCCCCACTTTGTGCAGGCTCTGCAGGTGCTGTACACCTCTGCAGAGTGTTTGGTCAAGCTCAGCTGGACCCTGACAGAGCCCATCCCATCCAGGAGAGGGGTGTGTCAAGGCTGCCCACCGTCAGGCCAGCTGTATGCTCTGGCCCTGGAACCCTTCCTCATTCTCCTGCGGAGGTGAGTGACCGGGTTGATGCTCCGGGAGCTGCTGATGAGGCTGGTCCTGTCAGTGTATCCTGACAATGTACTCCTAATGGTCCAGGACTCAGGCTACCTGGCGCAGATGGAGGCCTGCCAGGCATTGTACTCGGCAGCTTCCTCTGCCCAGGTCAACTGGGTCAAGAGCTTTGGCCTGCTGGTGGGTGATGGGTGGCAGGTGGGCTCTCTCCCACCTGTGCTCTGCAGGATCCACTGGAGTGCGGGCTCGCTGCTCTACTTGGGGGTCTACCTGTCCCCCACAGATCCCTCCTTGCCGGAGAACTGGCACCCATTGGAGACAAGTGTGCTGGAGTGGCTCCAGGCATGGGGAGAGCTCCTGAAATGTCTCTCCCTGTGTGGGAGTGTGCTGGTGCTAGTGCTGGCCCTGTCCATGCTCTGGAACTGCTTACACACCCTGCCTGTGTCCCCTGAGGTCCTGGCAGGACTCCAGAGATGGGCACAGGAGTTTTTCTGGCCATGATTGCACTGGGTCACTGCAGAGGTCCTGAGCCTCCCCTTGCTGAAGGGCAACCAGGGTCTGGTTTGCCTGCACAGCCAGGTCCTGGCATTCCGCCATCAGGCCCTGCAGCAACTGCTATATGGTGTTGGTGGCCATGCAGCATGGGGCCACCTGGGCCATGCTTTCCTCCGCTACTTCTGGGGACTCCAATATGACTGGCAGCTCCTCAGCCTGTGGGGCTTCTCCCTGCAGGACCTACAAGGGCTGACAGATATCTACCAGGACCTCCTCTGGGCCTGGAGCCTGGTCTCTGCCTCCAGGTCCCCTACAACAGTCACCCAGGGTGCCAACCTGCTTATCAAGCCCCTCCTCTGGAACTCCCAGCTGGAGGTGCCAATGGCAGAGGCGCCCCAGTTGCTTGTGGTTCATGTCACCCATGTTGGATACCTCCTGGACTATGATAGGCAGGAGTGGGTGGAAGCCACTGTGTTGGCCTGGTGCATGGGTCTACCCACGACACATGCAACATACCATCTGGTCCAGGAGGTGAAATCTGCTCTACCTCTTGACACCCTTGCCTTTGACTAGGTCCTGCACAGTGGTGGTCCCTGTCTCCCAGTGTCCTCCAACCCACCAGAGTTTGTCGTGGGCCAGTGCCTCACCTGGCTTCATGGCACTCACCACTCCATTGCCTGAGCTGGCTGGAGGATATCAGACCAAAACGCTTTTCCACTGTCCATCGCTACCACCTCTACATGGTCATGCACCACACTGTCCATCATGCCGCCCTTGTGTCCCACCTCCTCCTGAGGTTCTGGATGAACTTTACCCCCCACCTTTTAATTTTTGGACACCCCATCTGTGGCCCCACCAAATTCTGGGACCTACTGGTCAACGTCATCCTGGTTCTGACCAAGTGGGCCCTGTATATGACCAGGAAGAAGACTCCGTCTGGGAAGGTTCTTGGAGACTGCAGGGCCACTTTCCTTTTACTGGTCCACACAGGCATCTGAGTGGAGCACCACTGGGTGGCATCTACTGACTCTTTGAATGCCTTTGAAGACTGCTGGGTGTGGCCCAGAGGGCGCTGCTCGGTGTCCTCCTGAAGAGCACTCATTTTCATGTTTTGACCCTTTAACCCTCATGTCATTTCTGTCTTGTTTTTTGCCTTTGTTGTTGAAAGAATGTAGTTGTGTCATTCAGCCATTGGCCTCATACAGTGAGCGGGCCTTAGGCCTGATGGTAAACTTGATGATACAAATAAACAGGAGCTTCTGGGGTGTACTAGGCTGCAGCCCCTCCACCTCCAGCTCTGGAGCCTCCTCCTGAGGTTCTGGATGAACTTTATCCCCCACCTTTTTATTTTTAGACACCCCATCCACAGCCCCACCAAGTCCCAGGACCTCTTGGTCAACCTCCTCCTGACCCTGGCCAAGTGGGCCCTGTACATGACCAAGAAAGAGGCTCTGGCCAGGAAAGTGCCTAAGGACAGTGGGGCCACATTCCTCTCACTGGTCCACATGTTTCTGGGTGGAGCACCACTGGGCAGCATCCACCAGCTCCTTAGATGTCTTTGTAGACCAGTGGACATGGCTTGGGGGCGCTCTGCTTGGTGTTCCCCTCAGGAGCACTCATTTTCACATTTTGACCCTTTGACCCTCACGTCACTTCTGTCCTGTTTTTTGCCCTTTTTGTCCCCAGAATTTTGTTGTCATTCACCCATTGGCCCTATACAGTAGGGGCTGCTAGTTAGTTGGGTGGGCCTTAGGGCCCATGTTAATTAAATGACTCAAATAGACAGGAGCTTCTGGGGCCCAGCCAATTGGTAACTGGGGACACTACTTCTTGTGCCACTGCAGAAATCTGGCAGTTGGGGCTGCTGCCTGGCTATGAGCTGCTGCCACCTGTGACAGCATGTGGCCCCAAGCCTGCATACCTGCCAGACCTGGACAGGGATCACATGGCCATAGCAGATGCACCTCTGAGCCAGCTGCTAGTGTGCTGTGGCTGCACATTTGGCTTTTGTGTGGCACTATTGCCATGTGTGCCACTGCCCTGCCATCTGGGCAGCTATTGCCCAGATGTTCTCAGTGTGGTGGCTTGCTTTGAAGTGCCAAAGCATTTCCTCCTGGCCCCAAATGGCCAGGACATTAACTACCTCCAGCTGGGTCCTGGATGCCAGCCCTGAGCAGGCTCCTCTGGCTGGCTCCTGCCACCTGCCAGACTAGCAGGAATCCTGGTGTTCCCTGGTGTTGCAGTTGAAAAACTGCAAAATCTCTGATTAAAAAAAATTCCCACATTCACTCTTTAAAATACCACAAAATCCATGTTCTTCCAGAATTAGAACAAAATAGTCAAAATTTGATACTTGGATATCCAGGTATCACATTTTGAAACAGTGCTGCAAATATGCAGCTTGGGGAACATTTTTTTGTTCCCAGTATAACTCTTGCCATCAGGGCTGACTGGTGCCTCCTGAGTCCGGGGGAGGTGGGTCAAAAGCCCCATTTCCACTCCTATACTTCTGTGGCATGGCTTAGTGCCTTTCCCTCCCCGGCTTTGAGAAATGGCAAGAGGCACATGTTGTCTCATCTGGACATGACTGCAGAGATCTAATTCTGAATACCTTTGCTCCAAGAAAGTAGTAACAAGGCTGCAATAATCCATTTGGGAACCTTTACAGTTTGGATACTGAAAGGAGGTAGTAGAATGTCCCCTAACAAAAGATGTAAATCCCCTCTTGTGAACCTCATCTACATGGGAATATGTAAAGATGGGACTAATTGAAGAACATGGTTGAGATGTTCATATGCCAGTCTGCGTTACTAATAAAGAATTGCATGAAATTGTCATTGTTTGTAGGCTTTTTAAAAAACATAAATCTTTTTCTTTCCCTTTTCCATCCACTCTGATTTTCAACAATGCCTCTTCAATACCAATCCCTTCTTTTCTTTAAAGATGGGGAATATGGTGAGCAATAACAAAATGAAAATATACCATTGCTATTCATAGGAAAATAGCACACAACAGGTTAAGAGGTACTTTTTCATCAGACTTTAATAATGAAAATCTATTCTCTGAGTTTATTACTAGTCATGTTCTGACTAGTCGGATAAATAGACTTACAACACATACGCTTTCTATATACTGTTCAGTTGAATGAAAATTTAATTTCTTCTACATTATAACATTCATATGAAAGATTATTTTTTGAGATTTGAGAAACTGCTGGGATTTTAAGTGCCTTTATTTATACAATCTTCTGCTTGTTTGGTGCTCTATAAAAATAAAAGGAATAGTGAGTTCATCCACCAAATCATATTTTCTGTAAACTAATAATTTCTAGAAGCAAGGATCTCATAAAGCATTCAACTTGCAGAAAAAGCACATAAGCAAGCAGGAGTTCAAGATGGTTTCAAATTAAAATGTTGCGGGGATAGGGCAGCTACAAGTGCTACTCTACTAAGCTATTGTTACCAAGGGGGAGCGATAGTATGAACCCTCATTTGAGGGTTGAATTCCTATAGGTTTCAATGGTCTTTGGTAATGTGCATGGGGGATTTTTGTCCTTCCTGAGCTGCTGGGGGTGAAACCATCTAAATCCAGATTCAGAGTGAAGACATTGCTGAAGTTCAGGGCTATGTGGCCATGGAAGTCTGATTAAAGGCCCTCTCTAATCTGTTTTAACAAAGCAGTAGTGCAGACTCATTGCATTATCCTTTTCTTGCTTTTTGCTAATCCTTTGCTAATCAGCAAAATATGCTTTGAAGATTTAAACTTACTTGCATTCTCTCTACAGAGTATGGAAGTAAAGTACAGAACTTATTCAGAATATTTTCCACATGAGGATCACATGCAATCATCTCAGCATAGAGCACCCTGTATGGAATAATTCTGACCAGTCTGATAAATAGACTTACAACATTTGCACTTTATATATACTGTTCAGCTGAATGAAAATTTAATTTCTTAAGTGGAGCTGCTTAAATTATTACTTCTTTTTGCTTTAATCTTCTACCTGTAGGTCATTGCAAAAAGTTTTTTTTTTTTTAGATACCAAGGCCTAGAGAGCTAATAGTGGCATGAGCTGTTGTCATCTTACTTCTAGTCAAATTTTCCTTCTTGGACAAATTATGGATAATGAAACTTACTATCTATCTAAGACTTTTCAGCTATGGAGTTCAGATTGCTTCATAAAAATTTATATTATCATTTTTTTTGTAAGTATCCAAACAAGAGAAGTGCTGTGATATGCCAAAAACAAAACAGCAAATCACTGGCAGGTCAGAGAGTACCTCCAGGGTTTTCAGTACCATGCTTAAACATTGAACATACCTTTTGGAGCATAAAGAAATTTGAGTGTATATTGGGCTTGAGTGAGAAAATTAAATTATTGATTAGATCCCATAACCTAGCAGACTAACTAGGGGTTGCCAACATAAGGCAATTATTTTTACTGACAACCAAACTTCTTTACTGATATATGTTTTACATAATGTAAATGTAACCCTTCTGCCAGGCCTTGGGCAAGGGCTAAATTCAATATTAGGGGTTTAACACCAACCATAGTAAAGAAGTTTGATTGCCAGTAAAAATTTTGAAGATTATCAATAAAAAAATAATGTCTTGGGTTGGCAACCTTGGTTGACTACAGCAATGGTTTTACATCATGCTTCCTCCACAGCAGGGGTTCCCTACTCACCCTTCGCCCTGATGCCCATCACCACACCCTGAATCAAGCTCCTCACTCCTCCCTAGGCTTATCTTCACTGGCCCAGCCTTTCTTCCCCCAGACCCCCAAATAAGTACTACTGTATGACTACCTGCAACCCAGCAGTACTATAGGCAGGCAATGAGATGCAACAGCTCCAGCACATGGCTGGTGGAGAGAGAGGGCTATGAAGGAATGAGAGAATGCTCCCTGCAGGGTGCTTTACTCCCACTCAGACACTAAGTGGTGCATACACATGGACACATCCAGCAGAAAAAAAGACAATTATGAAAGGTTAAACTCTGTTCAAGATTTAAAAATTATTTCTTAATTGATTTATGTCAAACTGGTTTATGGAACTTCTGTCCCAGACCCCTTCCTGGTTTAAGTTAATTTATGGTCCCTCAGCATCGCAGCATGCTTTGCAGCTCTGGGCTGGGCTGCCTGTTCCAGATGAGCGGGGTTGGCCCTGCCCCTCTCCTCCCTTGTCAGAGTGCTATCACTGCTTAGGCTGACTGAGAACAGGGTGGGGGTGTGAAACCCTCCTCTGGAGTGCAGCTGGGTCTGCCTGGCAGGGGGCCGGCAGCCCTTGCCAAGCATCCCCAGCTCCCTACCCCCCTCGCTGCTCCAGTGGCAGGAGCAGGGGCTCGGCCAGACACTGGTAGCCTGGGTGGAAGGGGGGGGATTAATTCCCTCATTGTAGGGGGCAAGGCCCAGGCACCCATAGGCTCTGCTCATGCACCTGGGTCTGTGGTGGCCAGATGCTGGTTGCCTGAAGGGAAGGGGGATGATTGTATTTCATCTCTACATGTCTAGAAAACATGTTTAGATCTTCTGTATTTGCATTCCATAGGCAACAGTCTAATGCCATCCTAAAAGGCTATATTGTCATATCAGAAAAGTATCTGACTAAACAGTGTGAATTTATAGGTGTTTATTAAATAGGAGACCCTAGAAACATTATTTTTGAACCGCTGGGTAACATTTATTTGTAGCAGAGAAGAAAAATCAGTTGAAATAAATGGAATGAGAGAAAGCCAAGAAAGAAAAGGGGTTTAGTAATAATATAACAGAGTAATAGGAACCTAGGAGAATTATTAGCTTGGTTTGACTAATGTCAGAGGTACTGTAAATATCTACTGTCTTTAAATATCTTTTCTTCAAGAGTCACTATGTTTATTCATTTCTACTACTTTTCTATATTCATCTGTATTTTAGCTAACGACTGTTCTGAGCACTAAATAACGCTGAAGCAGGATAGTACTTGTGTTTACAAGTACTAACTTATGGCAGTGTTTATTAATTTACTGTGACCTAAAAGAGCTGCATGTGTAGATGCTAAGATTTTACTGCAGAGCTAATTAAGTACCTCCACAGTAAACAACTCATGTAGCTGTGCCTTGTTAGTGCTTAGAAATCAAGCCACCAAAAAAAGGTGAAGAGCTCTTTTTCCTTTAGCACAGTACATTTTTTGTGCTCTTTGACAGCTGCCATGCCAGCCTGTGTACTAATGCAGGACCTACCTTAATTTCTAAATAGTTATTCACAGCTCACTGTGCAGATAATATATTATATTTTCCAAGACCAGTTTCTGGGCTGAAAGTCTTGAAGAATATTTTTCACATGATCTTTGTAGTTTTCAGGGAAAAAGTAGCTGAGTTACATGCAGCATAGAAACATTAATATTACTTTTAAACCTGCTTAGTGTAGGGAGGAAGGCATTTTGAAGCTACAGTTTCATAATTTGGAACCAGCTAGCACATCTGTTTTTTTTGCAGAAAATGTCCAGTATAGCCTAAATTCAATTCAAATAATGGATGACTTATCACAACATTGTTGGTGTCCCTGGTTTTATCCTTATAGCTAGTGCTTTAACTTTGGAATATTTGAGGTGACTTAGGCTAATACAGACATTTGGGGGCATTAGGGAGAGGTTAAGTCAACTCAAAATGGCTGTCTGATATTAGATAAGTTAGGACGGGGGGTGCTAATTGGGGGTGTTTGGGGTCCAAAAGGTGGAGGGGATCAGGGATCCACCGGGGGGATGGGGTACAGGCAGAACCTATGGGTGGGGTAGGGAGGGACAAGCATGGGGTGGGGGGGCAGGGACAACCTGCAGTTGGGGTAGGAAGGAGGCATGACCTATGGGTGGGGTACGGGGTCAGTCTTTGCCTGTGGGTGGGGTAGGAGGGAGGCACAACCCACAATGGGTATCACAGAATTATGGAATCAAAGGACCAGAAGGGACCTGCAAGATCATCAAGTCTGGTCCCCTGCCATGGGCAGGAAGTTATTAGGCTCAAATATGCTCAACAAGGTGCTTATCCAGCCTCATCTTGAAAACTTCCAAGGATGGCAACTGCACCACCTCTGCTGGGCGTGTGTTCCAAATTCTAGTAACCCTTATTAAAAAAATGTTTTTTCTTACGTCCAGCCTAAACTTTCCCTCTATTAGCTTGTGTCCATTGGTCCTCATCCTCCCCTGAGGTGCCTTCCTGAAGAGTTGCTTCCCTAGATCTTAATGCTCACCCCTGATATACTTATAGGTGGCTATCAAGTCATCTCTCAGTCTTCTCTTACTCAAACTTAACTGACCCAGTTCCCAGAGTCTCTCCTCAGGCCCCTAATCATATGGGTGGCTCTCCTTTGTACCCTCTCGAGCTTATCCACATCCTTCCTGAAGTACGGTTCCCAGAACTGGACATAGTACTCTGGCTGTGGCCTCACCAATGACCAATAGAGAGGGAGAAGCACCTCCCTGGATCTATTGGCAACACATCGGCTAATGCACACCAGAGTTCTGCTTGCCCTGCTGGCATCCTCATCGTACTGTTAACTTATGTTCATCTCCCAGTTGATTTTGACCCCTAGGCCCCGTTCAGATGTTGTGCCAGCCAGTGTACCATCACCCATCATGTAGTTATGGTGACGGTTCTCCCTGCCCGGATAAAGAACCCTGCACTTCTCCCTGTTAAACCTCATCTGATTCCATTCCACCCATAAAACCAGCATCTCAAGGTCATCCTGGATCTTGACCCCATAGTCTTATGTGTCCGCATTTCCCCACTGCTTATATCATCCACAAACTTAATCACTAAGCTTTCCACCCCCTCATCCAAGTCATTAATAAATATGTTAAAGAGCACCAGTCCAGGCACAGGTCCCCAGAGGACACCACTGAAAATGGCCCTCCAGGATGAGGCCATTCCATCAATTACAACTTTCTGGCAGCCAGTTGTCCACCCACCTCACTGTAGACTGGTCCAGCCCAGTACCCTCCAATTTAGGTAGGTGGGGGAGACACAACCCACTGGTGGGGTGAGGGGGAGGCACAACCCTATGGATGGGGTGGAGGGGCAGACAGGACCTGTGGGTGGGGTGGGGAGAAGGTGCAACCTGCAGGTGAGGTGGGGGAGAGGTGCAACCCATGGGTGGGGTGGGGTGGGATATGGTGAGATGGAATGGGGTGGGGTATCCCACACCCAGTGAATCTACATCCCCATCACTCCTACACCTCCCATCATTGGGACTTGCTTGTTTGGCTACAACAGCTGCAAACACTTATGAAAGTGGTTGCACCCAGAGTAGCTTGTGGGATGGGAGTTGAGAGGGCTGGCTGGGGTGGGGGAGAGCAAGGGGCCAGGGGAGCAAAAATGACAAGTGCAGGGGAGAGGGGGAAGAAGGAGTGAAAAAGAGTAGCCTCAAGGCTGGGACTGTTGGCTGTTTTCCCAGCCCTGGGTCTGTGCAGGGGAAGTGGGCAGAAGTTCCATGTACCGGTTTGTCCTAAATTGAATAAGTCTGATGCTACATAGATCCAAATTTGTCTTAAATCACATTCTGTAATTTTAGATGAGTTTGTGTGCATGGAACTTCTGTACAGTTACAGGTTTAGACTGATTGCTGGTCACTGAGACTGGGTCTGTAAGTGTAAGGTCAGCACCTGGACAAGCTAATTTTAAGACAGGCTGTCATTTTGAACCCAATTTAATCTCTCCAAATGTCTGTACTTATCCTGAATGGGAAAGTAAAATATTTCATTCCCTCTTTAAGATTTAATTTATGACTTATTACTTGTTTTACTACATTCTTTTGTTGCATTGTTTTGCAACCTTTATCAACTCTGTTTCTTGAAATCATACTTTGCATGAGATTTGTACAGGAACAGAACTATTTGTACAAAATATCTGTTTTGCAGAGGAAAACCAAGTTAATATGCTTTTATTTTTCATTTTTTCTACATAACATCCATCCTCTCAGCATTACCTCAGTCTCCAGATTTATAGGAAGGTAACAGCCACAGTACTATTCACATAGGGTTACTTTATATGAGCTAAGAGGCACCACATAAAAAATACAGCACACCTGTAATGTTAGGTCAGTACAAATATCTGTAGAGTTAGGTCAGTAGAGTTAGGTCAGTACAAATATCTCCACCTGAGAATTCTGGTCCATTCAAATTTAGAAGTACCAGTCTTTTTTCTCTGTATGGTAAAAAGAGTGATGCCCTCCTTTGTTAGCATTCATTTGATTAAATTTAGCATCTGTCTATCAGTTCCAATCCTTCCTCAGGCAAAAGCTTCCTGTATTGCAGTTATCTTAGTAGAAACTTCAAAGCTGGTCAATAACATAAAGTTATAGAGGTTTACCTGTAGGTAGAAAGTGTGGTTAGATGCACCTAAACTAGCATTAATCTAACTAGTTAGGGTAACAGTACAGTAAAGATGAAGTGACATAGACTTCATCAGTCTGAGTAAGCCCCCAGATCCCTCCACCATTAACCAAGCTAAGTGATATAATACATCCAATTCACAGTGTAAACATAGTAGATACAACCAAATATTTATTTTGATGGTATGGAGATAATCTTTGCTAACACAGCACTAGTGTAATATATTTATAACTAAGGGCAGGGGTGAATGAAGAAGTTACTTCAAGGTAAAAAAGAATAAGGACTTTACAGCACTGTCTTCTGGTTGGAGGAAACTGTCTGTGGATACAGTCCTCCCCTCTGGTAAATGGAAGCTAACTTGGTCCCTGATACATGTTTATAATTAAAGCTGGATATAAACCAGCTACAGAGTAGTTACACATTCTCAAGCACTAACTTGATAGCTGGTTGGCTCTTTTTATAGTTGGATAGTCATTTTAATCATGTAATAATTACTTTTCCCATATGGCTGGTCTAAATTTTTTTGTGTGATTAATTAATTGTGTGATAATTACTTTGCACTTGTAGCTGGCCTTAGTTTGCATTTGTGGCTGGTCTACATTTACTGCATAATTAACCAGTTAATTGGATAAGATATGTAATGCGTAGCAGGGGCCTCACAGTACCTTAGTTGCATTTTATGGGATATGTTGTCATGAGTTAATTTTTACTAACCATCGAGTAAAAACATGCACATGGATACTTACCATGGAGCAGCTGGTGGTAAATCTCCTCTCTGATTTACCTTGCTGTAATTCCTGAATCTTTGCCTTAATGATTCAATGCACGCTGACTATCTGTCTCTCATTGCAACCTTGCCATAGGTAGTAAGGCTAATTTTGTAATTAAGGTACTTTACAGAAATTTATACTGAGTTCTAATCCAGGATCTCTCAGTGATATCCAATGTTTGTTTGGGCAAATTATTTAACTACTCTTGGCCACAGTTTCTCTAGTGTAAAATGGGAGCTCCAATGCTTCTGTTGGTGTCACTGGGCATAACCCCAGGTAACTCAGAGGGATGGAAGACCATGAGCGTTGAGGAAGTCCTGCTGCTCTGGGCTCAGATGAGCCAGGACCCCGCCTTGCCCAAACTTTGTAACCCTTTCTATGGCTCCTGTAATCTCCTGTCCTTCTGGAAAACAGGTGAGCTAAAACTGTTATCTGTGGAATGCAAGGGCACCGCTCGGAGAGAGAAGGGAGGAGAGAAAGGGGAGGAAGAGGGGAGCCAGCTGGTGGAAAATCATTGGGAAACTGACCAGGGTATAAAATTCCACTGTTGCAGTGTTAAGCCCGCAGGAATTGAGACCATACAGTCTCCCTGTGCCTTTTACTTGAGCTCAAATAAGCTCTGTCTGCTTCTCCCCCCAGTGTGTTTATTTGGCGAGACACACACCGGGCAACGAACCCAATTGTTGCCTCCCTTGGGCACTTTGTGCCGGCAACAGTTTTTGGCACCCAACGTGGGGCTTGAGGCTAGCATTTCACCTTGTCCGGATCCCTCCTGGGGTCGATGACTTGCGGCAACAACTGACGCCCAGCGCGCACCGGTGGTTTCATCGGGGGCCTTGGTAGAGACATGGTTTGATCGACCCTGGAGGGCACAACGGTGCAACGCACTCTAATAGTGGAGAAGCGATTGTGGGCGATGGTGTGAAACCGGTCCCTCGGACAAGGTAGGATAAGCTCAGCAGTCTGAGCATTGCCTGTTAAGACCTGGGGACGCCCAGTGTCTCCCTGTAGGACCTGGGGA
>NW_017728886.1:33637291-33661759 GCF_001723895.1 Crocodylus porosus
CACTCAATCACATTTTATCTTCAGAATATGAGAAAACTCAGCCAAAACTTTGTTGAGTATTCTCAAAGCGGGGAGTTGTTGGTGTCACTGGGCATAACCCCAGGTAACTCAGAGGGATGGAAGACCACGAGCGTCAAGGAAGTCCTGCTCTGGGCTCAGACGAGCCAGGACCCCCCCTTGCCCAAACTTTGTAACCCTTTCTATGACACCTGTAATCTCCTGTCCTTCTGGAAAACAGGCGAGCTAAAACTGTTATCTGTGGAATGCAAGGGCACCACTCGGAGAGAGAAGGGAGGAGGGAAAAGGGAGGAAGAGGGGGGCCAGCTGGTAGAAAATCATTGAGAAACTGACCAGGGTATAAAATTCCACTGTTGCAGGGTTAAGCGTGCAGGATTTGAGACCATACAGTCTCCCTGTGCCTTTTACTTGAGCTCAAATAAACTCTGTCTGCTTCTCCCCCCAGTCTGTTTATTTGGTGCAACGCATACCGGGCAACGAACCCAATTGTTGCCTCCCTCGGGCACCTTGTGCCGGCAACACTTCCATACCCCTTGCTGAAGCACAGTTCATTAATGTTAGTGTGGTTTGATGGTTGTGTGCTGATAGGTGCCATAAAAAAGCTTAGAAATAAATAACACCCATAAGTAAAGATGTAAGAATCCAGCCTTAAGTGAAAATCTCCACTGTGACTATAAAACTGCAAGTGCCATTTCTGACCTGAGAATCAAACTCCATCTCATCAATGCAGTGTGTACTCCTATGAAAGTATTGAGGCACAAATGTATAATGAGCTCTTAAATTAAAAATTGATGGATTCCCTACATTGTAAGGAAAAAAACCACATTTAGGAGTTGTATCTGAGCAAAATAAAATTGCAGTGTTTCCTCTTGACTTCTGTTCTTATTAATGGCACTTCAGTGGCTCTATGCTTGTTGGGATGAGAGGTCATTTCAAAGAAGCCCTGCCAAACATTTTACTGGTGATCGCAAAATGAATTTAAATCAAAATTAGGTAAGCACTGTATATATCATTAGACTTGGGAAATAAGTCATGGAATCAATCCCCACTTTGTAGTTATGTCTTCTAATTACTGAAGCTTGATGACTTCCAGAAGTACTTCCAACTGCACATACCTGCATGTTTAAAGGGATGAAGTTGCTGCTTGTCAGAAGTCTGGCTCTGGGAGCAGAGAGAGATGTGTGGGTGCAAGCCTGTTGCACCCCCCACTTCTGGAAGCCCTCTCAGTGACCCCCAGCAGCTGCAGAGCACCCCACCAACCTCCAGTACAGCTGGAGGTAAGCGGGGCCCATAGTGGGAGGAGGTTAACTGCAAGCAGTGGAGAGGAGGTAGCTGACTGGAGCTGAGGAGGGTCTCACCCCACTCTGGCTCCTACTTCACCCAGCCCCCCAGGGAGAAAGTAGATGAGGGGGAGAGGGTACCAGTCCCTCTCTGGTGGGGCAAGGTCCCCTAAATCCCTGGTAGGGTCTCCCCTAGCCCAGGAGCAGTGTAATTCTGGCATCAGGCTGACTGTGCATGCGCGCAATTTAAAAGGGCCCACCAAAGCAAAAAAAACCAGTCAGGCTCCAGGAGCGGTGAGAGATGCATGGGTACAAGCCTGCTGCACCCCTGCTCCCCAAACCCTGCCCCCCCCTGCAACCCCCAGCAGCTGAGGAGCACCCTGCCAACTCCCAGAACAGCCAGAGGTAAGTGGGGCCTGTGCTGGGAGGGGGTTAATCCCAGACAACAGAGGGGAGGCGGCTGAGTGGAGCCAAGGAGGGTCTCACCCTACCCCACCCCAGCTCCTACATTGCCCAGGCCCCCAGGGAGCCACATGACCAGAGCCTCATGAACAGGCCATGCAAACAGGTGCACTTGTCTGCCCGGCGCATGAGTTAGCACGGAAGTTTGTGCAGGATGGCCAGCGGGAGGGCCTGAGGCCCTGCCAGTGTGCCCTAGGGAAGGCAGTCCTGGTCACAGCTGGCCTCCCAGTGGCACCATGCAGATGGGCATGCGCTGCACCCCTCAGGTCCCCTCGAGGTCTGCAGCCTCCCCCTCTGGCACCTCAGAGGCCTCCACCGAGATGGAGACCATGGTCCTGGGCTCCATGCAGATGGAGCTTCTGGCTCTTGGCTACAGGGGCTGCCTGAAACTTTTTCAGGCTCTGGGGTCTGGAAGCATGGCCACCCAAGCTCAGGGATCCTCTCCATGATGTCTCAGATATGGGCTCCCAGGAAGCAGCAGACTTCCTGGGCTAAAGGGTCAGGGTGGCAGATTGCCCCCTCAGTGCCCCTTGTGAGGTTTGCCCCCTTTTGTGGTCTCTGGCATGCCACCTGGAGGAGCGTGCTATCAGGGATGGTAAGCAGGAGATAGATTCCTACTGCCAGGCCCTTCACCCCCTGGAGGTGGAGGGTAGACCAAGGTCTCCTAACAGGACAAGGGAGGACTCAGGGACCTCCCATTCTGTCCAGCCAAGGGGATGGAGCAAGGTGGTCAAGGTCCGCACCCTGCTGGAGCTTTGCAATAGGTATGAACCTCTTGCAGCCCCAGCAGAGCCTGCTAAGCTGCCTGATCCCATAGGCAACACAGGCTCAACTGTAGATACTGCCCCCAGTCTCCCGAGGACAAAACACAAAGTGTTTGTCATGGGAGACTCCATCCTGAGGGGCACTGAGGGGGCAATCTGCCACCCTGACCCTTTAGCCCAGGAAGTCTGCTGCTTCCTGGGAGCCCATATCTGAGACATCATGGAGAGGATCCCTGAGCTCCTCCAGCCCACTGACCACTACCCTATGCTCCTTATTCATGTGGGCACAAATGACATGGCTTGGAGCAATCCCAGTCGGGTCATGAAGTACTACAGAGATTTGGGAGTGGGGCACAGATGGTGGTGCAGGTGGTGTTTTCCTCGATCCTCCTGGTTTTGGGCTATGGGCTGAGGAGGAAAAGGAGGATCGAGGTAGTGAACCAAAGACTGTGGTGCTGGTGTCATCGTGAAGGCTTCAGCTTCCATGACCATAGTCTGCTCTTTGGCCAGAGAGGCAGCAAGCTGCTGGGAAGGGATGGCCTCCACCTCTTTCCACTGGGGAGGAGGCTTTTCTCAGCCAGACTGGCTGACCTGTTCCACTGGGCTTTAAGCTAAGCCTGCTGGGGGAAAGGGGGACTACTGCCACTGTTCGCCTGCTGAGCAACCTTTGCAAAGCCAGCAGGCCAAGGCATTTAAGGGAGCCCACCCCTTCCCCAGCCCTGGAATGATCTGTAGGCAAGGCAAGGGTCCCCAAGGGGACACCTGTATGCCTGTACAAAAATGCCAGGAGCTTGGGGAATAAACAGGAGGAACTTGTCCTCCTGCTTAACACAAATAATTATGATGTCATAGGGATAATGGAGACCTTGTGGGACTCCACCCATGAATGGACCACAGGTATTGATGGCTATATCCTGCACAGAAGAGATGGAGTGGATAAAAGGGGTGGGGGTGTAGCTCTCTATGTCAAGGAAGTCCCTGCAAGGCAACACTGATGCCCAGGGTGGACAACTGGAGACCCCCTGGGTTAAAATCCATGAGGAACATGGCACAGGGGACACAATGGTGGGAGTCTACTACAGACCTCTCACCCAGAATCAAGAGCTTGACCAGGAGTTCGACAGGGAATTGGCTGAAGCTGCATGCTCCTGGTGCATGGTTGTCATGGGAGACTTCAGTTACCCAGACGTCTCATGGGAAGAGCACTCAACCAAATCAAATGGTCACAAAGCTTCCTAACGTACATGGATGAGTTCTGTCTGATGCAAGAAGTCTACAGGCTGACGAGAGGTAAAGCGCTGCTCAGTCTGATACTGGCAACTAGGAATGACCTAATCAGTGACCTAACAATCGAAGGGAAGCTGGGTGACAGTCACTATGAGCTGATCATCTTCACCATCGGCTGTAAAGCTGGCAAGTCCTCGACTTCAGGAAAGCTGAACTGACAAGCTCAGGAGGCTTGTCAGTGAGGCGCTAAGGAACTGCAACACAAAGGGGAGAGGAGTTCAGGAAGAATGGTTGCTCTTCAAGGGAGCGATTCTGGATGCACAAGCTAATTCTATTCTGTCTCAGGGAAAGGCAGAAAAAGGGCACAGCAGCCCCCTGGGCTATGCAGGGAACTAGGAGACCTCATGTGCCTAAAAAGAATTGTCTATAAGGGATGGAGGAGTGGATCTACCTCCAAAGAGGAATATTCTGCACTGGTCCAGACCTGCAAGGAGCAAACCAGGAAAGCCAAGGCTGCAACTGAACTCCAACTAGCTACAAATATCAAGGAAAATAAAAAGTCCTTTTTTAGATATGTGGGGAGCCGGAGGAAAAGCAAGGGCAACATTGGACCCCTGCTAAACCAGATGGGACAAGTGACAACCAACACCCAGGAAAAAGCCAACTTGCTAAATGGGTACTTTGCATCAGTTTTTCACTAGTCCCAAGAGCTGTCTCTGCCCATTATGGGATGGGAATGCCCAGGTGAGGGGAGATTCCTTACCTTCTACCAACACTGACCTTGTGAAGGAACACCTTGAGAGGCTGGATACCTTCAAGTCAGCCAGCCCTGACAGTTTACTCCCCAGGGTACTCAAGGAGCTGGCAAGCATCATAACCCAGCCCCTGGCACAGATCTTTGAGAATTCCTGGTGCTCTGGTGAAGTGCCCAAAGATTGGAAGAAGGCCAATGTGGTGCCTGTCTTCAAGAAAAAGAAGAACTTGGATCTAGCAAACTACAGGCCCATCAGCCTGATCTCTATCCTGGGGAAGGTATTAGAAAAGATTATCAAACAGACCATTCTTGACAGACTGTCCAATGGCAACATCCTGAGGGATAGCCAGCATAGGTTGCTGCAGGTAGGTCTTGCTTGACCAATCTTATTTCCTTTTATTACCAGGTGACCTATCACCTGGACAAGGGAAAAGAGATTGATGTCATATATCTTGACTTTAAAAAAGTCTTTCATCTGGTATCCCATGATCACCTCTTAGCAAAACTGGACAAAGCAAAGCAGTGATTTTCAAAATCTAGCTACATATCTTCCATTGAAATTATCTGCCTAAATCCTTTTCACTGCCTTGCAAATTTTAACTTTAGCTTTATTTCCTGGACAATCTGAAAAGTACACATTCTTGTACAGAACTTATGAGAAGAGAGCCCCTTCCTCACAAATACTTTCTCCTGTGCAAGTCAAGATCTCTAAACGTACTTGGAAATCTGTACAGATAATCTATGAGCAAACACAGATATTAATAACTTAAATGACCATATTCTTGGCTACATCTGTGGTGCTACCTACCAGTTGATTTACAATATGTTTTATCAAGTGGAACTGAATACCTAAAGTTGTTTAGTTTAATTTTTTAGAGTGCATGTGAAAGTTATTTAAAGTCCTACCTATTTTAAACGCATCAATATGTAAGAATTGATAAAGGTGTTCTTATGTGCACACAAATACATTTTTTATTACGTTTGCTTGTTTGAAAGTCATTCAGTACTGCCTGTACCAGAGAAATAACTGGATCTTGGAAATTGTTGCACTATAGCTCTTGTTCCCATGTTGATTGGTGGGAGTTCAGAAAAGAGAAATAAAAAATGTGAGCAAGCTGAAAGGACTGGCTCATGAAGGAAGATGAAGTATGGAAATTGTAGCTTGGCTAATTGATTAATGACTATGAGGGCTATGATAAGTCTTCCAAAATGTGATAGGTATCAATACTGAGGAGTGGTAGAAATTATTTAGGATACTAAAAAGGAAAAAAAAATATAAGCTTTCAAAGAAAGAGGATTGGCACTTATCTATATCTGTACACAGCAACTATCACAGTGCTGTGATACACAAAATGCTCTGGGCACTTCAGTTGAGCGGCTCTGAGAGCCACTCTAACTAAAGCACCCCCCGCCCCCCACCACTCCTACAGGATGTGTCACAGAACCTTTACTTATTCCATAAAATATTTGAATAACTTCACAGGAATAACATTAATCTGTTTTTGGGGTTTTTTTTTTTAAAACTGTCTTTGTTGAAATTAATTTGAAGTTGGGGGTGATATGGGTAAGAAGCCAGTTTTTAAAAGTAATGTTAATAACATCAAAGTAATCCTTAAAATATAAACCCCCTAACCATGGTTGCTACACATATATTTCCCCATATATGATATATTTTGGCCACAGATGAGAATGATGCTCTGGGCTCCCAAGTGGCTGCCTCTGCGCAGCAAGGGCTGGACAGCTGCCTGCAGCACCCAGTGCAAGGGCCTGGCTGTCACACGCCAGAGGCAATGCCCTGCTGCACTTGCTATCTCAGGGTTTGCTGCTGGGGGTGTGCTGTGGGCAGGTGGAGCTGGACCTAGCAGCTAGAAGCTGCCTGCAGCTGAGCCTAGGGTCTAGCAGGCCCGGTCAGAGCTTACAGCATCCTGCATGCCTGGATGGCACGGGCCTGGCAGCCACATGGTACAAAGGTGCCAGACAGCAGCACCAGGGTGCAGGCAGGCTAGGGTAGCTGTCCTGCAGCCTGCCCAGGGGGACACAGGGGCCTGGAGTGGCCTCAGGCTGCCTGCTGATGTGCCCCAGGGCTCAAAATGCCTGCAGATTTTTAAAGCCCAAGGCAGTGGCTGCCATAGAGGCAGCCCAGCCCTGGGGCAGGAGAGGCTCCTGGCCTGGAGCACTGGGGCTAGCCTGATGCCAGCCCCCAAGTGGCAAGATAAACTTGCTCCTGGGTCACATTTACACATGCATAACTGCTTAGTAACTAATCACAAGTATATTTGCTACCTGCATTTGCATTTGCAGGTAGCAAATTTACTTGCAATTAAGTTTTTTACTGTGCAGTAAGTGTGCACATGTGTAGACTATGCTTCTGTGCAGTTAAGCATCTTGTATATTGATTGATATTGATTTTATGGAATATTCTGACCTACCAAATTCCTGAATTCTTCCCACACAAGAAAGGTGAGAAAGACTGTCCTCCCTTTTGTTTGGCCTTGATCTCCTAGTAATCAGCTTTTCTTCTGCTAATTGTTTATCTGCTACCCCTGGGAATTTCTCTCCCCGCTCTTCTAACTGTTTTCTAACTATATCCCAGCTTTGCAGTTGGTACAATAAAAGATATTATCCTAAGAAATCCTTGCCTGTTGCATTTAAACAAAGTCATATGGAAACACTCCTGGCACAGTATACTGCTTACAGATTGTAGAAGGAAACTAAACACATTGGCAAACTAAGATGTGATAAATGAGAATTTTTTTTAACTTCAAGTTTTTTTTTCCTTAAGAAAAGGTTTGTGAGATTCCATTCACTTAGGAAAGATATGCTATCCAGAAAACCTCCCAGCTACCAAGGGAAAGGCCAGGCTGTCATACCATAGTGTTAGTGTGCAAAAATATGTCACTGCCTGCTAATATGTTTTACTCCCTTTGCTTACTGAAAAAAGAAGTCTGGCGAGGAACCCAAGATAATGCAATTATTTCCTGGGCATTCTTATTTTCTCAATAGGGCCCCTACCCTGGGAACAAGGACACGCTTTGGTTTTCCCTGTCAACATCATAAAATAAGACCTCTGAAGATGAGAGAGTAGTTTTGCTTCCACTGAGAAGTATATAATGCCTAGCCCCAGAAGGTGTACTGAAGAACATGCATTTTAGCACAAGACCCCTAGTAATGTATTAAACTGGACCAGTATTTGCAAACTGCTTGTTAATTATTTGAACAATCCCAAATTGGCTGACTAAAACCCTACCCTGTGATTCTTCAGCTGCTTGACCCAGATGACTAATAATAACAGTTTTTGAACTAGTTCCAGAAATGCCTTTGTATTGCCTAGGCTTTTCCACAATTCTGGCCATACACCAAAAACACTAAAATGGAGAATAATCAAAACTTCTCTCTCCTGATGTGTCCAGAAGCATCCATAGCTCAGGCTAAAGGATTCTTTGCTTAGATGTTTGCTTAACCTATGGAAATAATACAGCTTCTTAAGACGGAAAGGGGGAAGTATAGAACCATAGCTTCTGTGACATGTATCTTTCAGGTAATATTTTCAAAATTCAAAAAGCAAAAAAAAGAAAAAGTTTATCTTTCTGCTCAAAGTACCACTGCTTTCGGTCATAGAGATTTGGGAAATACAGCCTTGGTATGTTTTTGAAGGGAATAACTAGAAGCGCCTAATTATATTTTAATCTCTTTTTTAAAAAAACATGTGCTTCTCTACAGAACCTTACACTTTCTCTTGGTACCTCAATGTGCAAACTGTTTTCACAAACACTAACTTTAATAAAGAAATCTCAACAAATGTTTGTATGCATGTAGCTCTGTTTCCACTGCACTTTTCAAATGTAAGTGCTGGTACAAACGATCCATTGCTATTTGACAAAGTAGTCAGATAAGATCCTTGGGTAGTTGGATCAGGTTTCTGGCCATTATATACCATTCAGGCATTGGCTTTGGTCCCATTCTGAGCTTTGAATACAATATAGCATAACCCTAACCATACTGAAAGAGTACAATGGCTACAAAGAAAGTTTTATTTCTATGACATTTTCACATTTTTGCTGTCTTTTGAGTCAGATAAAAGAAAAGATTTGATGCCCTGTTCTTCAGCATGCTAGGAAGATCAATATATATATTTTTTATTTTCTGTCTCCATTTTCCTGTGAAAAGGTCTGCAAAAGTGGGCAAAAATCCTCACACTTGTCATGTCCTGTACACTTACACTTCTATTGGATTGGTAGAACATCTTTGTTCGCTTCCACTTGATCTGGCTTCGTTTGTGGAAAGTGGTACGTTTCTGCATTTTTCAGCTTCTTTTGATTCCTTCTTGTTTCTTTGACTGGAAATTAGGTGGAATCTATAGAACAGCATAGGCAAAAGAAAAATGAATTGCATTTTTTATTCCACTATAGCAGCTAATACTGGTGTAGCCTTCGCAGAAATACTAAACTGTTAGCTGAGATGGTAGATAAGATTAGAACTATAGCAACTACTGAAAAGACTTTTAAACCACTGTGTATCTTCCATCTTCTTTTATCCAAAAACGGAAATCCAGCCCCTTCAGGTAATATGTTGGAGAATGTGATTTTACTAGTGATATTATTCATGCTTTTGAAAAAAACTGAGCATGACTTGCTTATTTCTTTTAGAAGAGGTAAATGTGATGTAGGTGCTGCTGCTCACCTTTTATAAACCTAAGGGTTAAAGCAATCGCCTACATTTAGGTTAGGTGCCTTTGAGCTGTTGGGTTTAGTCACCTTAAATTTCACTTAAGTCATGTATTAGATGTGGCCTTTCACCCTTAAGAAGCTATTCCCATTTGCAGCCTGGGAGCTCTGCAAGTAAGACTAAACATGCAGCTGATATTTCATTTATTGTAAAATAAACACATTTATTTTAAGGTGCCATTGTCCTGATAATAATGAGGGAATGAAATGTATGTGCTCTGTGGGATGTGTGACTGACATTTTATTGGTGACTTGATTTGCCAAATGCCATTTATATTTATTCATTAAATTTTTGCCTGTAGCAGTACAAATCAGGTGGTTTGTATAAACAGTCAGCTGTGGCCATGCATTAGGAAGTCCCTGAGAGAAAAGGCAGGAAAGGTCAGAGAACTATCTTGAATGGCAGTCTCTATTTAGAAATGTTTCTATGTCAGGGCAAAATATTCCTTGCCCAATGTTCAGAAGACTTATTTGGACTACACCTCTATTTTAAGTCTGCATGCATTTTGATGAATGTGTATATCAAGTGGTTCGATTCTCTACTGCTTAGAAGCTTGGAATGGATGGTTACACAGAAAGAAAGTTAGTGAAGAATCAAGTCCATTAAAAAAATCAGAGATGAACCTAAACTTTTGTCTGCCTCTTCCATTCTCTGCCTCTCAGTCTATTGGGGAGCAAATGAAATGGGACCTGGGTTTAGCTTGTTTCTGGTTTTGCAAAACTGACATCAGGCAACTGATGCTGAAAGCCCCTAACTGCTCAATTTTTTCTAGTAAAAATAGTCAAAATCAAACTCTTTATCCCAGCCAAGACTCCATCTCTGATGTAGTTTGGTAGTCATGATGAAATACAAACCAGATCCAAAACAGCTCTGGTTTTAGTTTCAGAAAGCTAAAAATCTTCTGATGAGGTTTGTCAAAACCAAACCCTGATCTCCTGAGCCCAAATGTAATATAAACAGGATGTCTGTCTTTTTTTTGCCAGGGCTGTTTCCGTTTATGGTTAGTCTGAACAAAGCAGAATGTATTTTTGAATCCTGACTATATGAAGCTTTTCTCTGAGCTGACCCTAAAACATTAGAATTCATATAGTTAATATCATATCACATACAGTTTATCACGTCTTGAACATGAACTTTTTACATGTTGCACCTTCTTTTGGCTTGACATTCACTTTCTACTATAACATACCAAGACTGACTCTTTTTTTTTCTCTGTTGTCCTTCCTTAGTCTCACATTTTATACAACAGCCTCCTTCCAGTTCCATCCCATGTTACAGGATCAATATAAGGGATCAAATAGAGTAAAACAAAACTATTCTCCGGGGCATATGTATCGTCTGGGTTAGTGCATTGTAAGTTGGTTTCTCTAATATTCCTAATATTAGTCACCTATGAGCAAGGAAAAAGTTTTCCTCTGCATTTTGTACAGTGCTGAGCATGATATCAGCTCTAGACAAATAATATAAATTAAGGTAATTGTTTCAAACATGCTAGGATTTAGGAAGACTAAGAAAGACAGCTTTTAGTTTAAAAGACGTAAGTTTTAAGGTATACAGGATCATTAAAGGTCCATTTTGTTTGTACAAAAATGAACTAAATTTGAACTTTCCATGTTGTTTTTAATGTCCTTAAAAGTCAATTAACTGTTTAAACACAGGTTTGGAGGGTCAGTCACTCTTGGCTTAAGTTTAGCCTCTTTTTTTCTGTCAAAACATAAAAAATAAATGGGAGAGAAATGATATCTACTGATTCTTCTTACCTTAGGATAATGGAACAAGCTTCCTTGGGAAGTCTTGGATTTTGTTTCATTAGAAGATTTAAAGAAGAGGTTGGACAGGCATTTGTCTGGGATGGTGTAGGAATAGTGATTCTTATATCTGTGTACTGGATGTGGGCTTGGGGTTCCTTTCAAACTCATGATTCTATGCTAATTCTGAAAACATGAAGGATCCATGGCCAGATTTCCAAGATGAGCTGGGACCCAATCAGTTCAGAAAGGTGTCTTGTGGAATTTTTCAAAAGTACTTAGGTAGGATTGACCTCAAAAACTAGATCCTAAACAGGACTTGCAAGTCATTAAAAAAGGACATAAACAGACTTAGGACTATGTACAGACATACCTAAGGCAGAATTAATCTAAGTTACATGGTTTTTTGTAAGCAGCGTAGTGTAGATTGGTAGTGAACAGACATTTACCTTTGGGCAGGAGTGGGCACAAATCTTAGTCGGATTTCCACCATTTTTAAACCAGTATATGTGTGCTGAACTTCTGTTCTGTTTTGGGTATAGACCAGGTTCTGATCACTTATACCGGTAAAAGGGTAACATCTGTATCTGGCCTAGGTGTCCTATATTGCAATCAACAGAAGACTTGTTCAGCAGCTACCAAACCCCTGAGGCATCTAAATTCACTAGCACCTCTTTGTTTGGCCTGAGAGCTCCCAAGCAGCCCAAGATTTTGCTTCTGTACGTATCTAAAATTGCATGGTCTGAGTAGCTAAACATCTTATCTCCTATTACCTATTCCCTTATCCCAAACTCAACTGGAATACAGAAACGAAGTTAAGGAGGGCCTCAGTTCTCTGAGGGACTCAGTGTGTTAGATGCATTCTGAGCATGCCTAATGCATACAAACAGGATTGGACCTATCACAGGTGCTTCATTTTTAAAATGGAGGGAACATGGTAGGCCCATCACTCGCTTCTTACGTAATTAGCTCACTAGTCAGAACACTTGTGTGAAGAGGCTGCAGCTTGGAAATGAAGGAAAATACCCACCCAATTTCTGGAGCAGCGTCTTGCTCAGGATTGGTGGAGGGAGGCCACTAAAAGGTATTTCCAGTTCCAGAGAGGAGCAGAGGAGGTCAGTTCCTTGCAGGCCACAGGGAGAGAGGAATGGCTGAGCATCTCGGGAGGCAGAAACTGCAGAACTGAGGAAGCTGCAGGAGTGACCCTGAGGTAGGTGGAGGCCTGTGAACAAGTGGCTGGTGGGAATCTCTGGGGAGATCTACAGTTACAGGTAGAGCCTTCCTGCACAAGGGGGAGACCCTGAAAAAACTGTGTATGTTCACAGGGGTGCAGGGCAGGCTAGCACACAGCAGAGACTGGACTAAGGGATAGTTTATTTTTGGGCGAGACATTGCCGGAGCCTGACAAGAAGGCTGAGAAGCAGCCGGGGGGGAGGGGAGGGGGGGGGAGGGAGAGTGATTTCTTTAGCTGTCTATTTTTCTCGATTTTGTTTGAGCACAGACCAAGACTGGTCCCTGTACCTAGTATACCTTGGGGTGCAGAGAAGGTTAGAATGGGCAACACTGCGACCTGGCTGCGGAAGAACATTGTAAAACACCATCTGGAGAGGCTAGGCTGGGGTAAAGACACACGGATTAAGACGAGGCAGGATCACCGTGGGCATTGCCTCCCAGGAAAAATAGAGGTCATCAAAGTCGTGGCAGGTAAGAAAAACATAAGATCCCCTTCCTGGCAGACCTGGTGATCCAGGGCCAAGGTCTACCCTGTCACCACCTGTAGGCAGATGAGCACAAGGTGGCATGAGCAAGCCCTATAATACCTACAGATGTCACAACTTGTTTTGAAAGTATGAGGCCTGAAATCCCCAACCTGAGAGGGTTTAACTCTAACCTCACACTTCCCAAGAGAAGCCCTATACAGCCTGATATCAGCTTGGCTGAATGCGGTACCCTCCATATATCCTGCTGCCTTAGTGTCACTATACAGCAAGGAATTCATGATGCCAGAAGAAGTTAGTAAGTGTAAGAGGCAACATTACTCTGCAGCCAAGTGGTTAAGGCATTCATCTACAAGAGGAACCCTTGGTTCCTGGGTTGCCAGGGTGAGTGCCTTAATTGTTGAGTTATTTTATCAAAGATGGATGATATCACCAATATCTCCTTCTCCTCCTCCAGTCACATTGTAAAGGAAATCAGTGAGGTCTACTTGGTTCTAGTCAAAGAATAATGTGAGGTACCTCCCCTGCAGAGAGGATTCCAGACTCTGGATCCTGAGTAGATGGAGGTGCCTCCTTTTAGCTCTGAGTGATGACATGTCAGACACACTACTGTGCATAACATTTCCTACTTGGATGCAAGGATTTTTTGGACCAACTGGATACTGGGAGAGGCACTGGACAAGCTTTTGGGTATGAAGTGTAAGAGGAATTTTCTGCGGTGTAAGGGTCAGATGCAGGCTGAGGTAAATATCGGAGAAGAACCTCCATGCAAATACAAACGGTCTTCTTGAAGTGATGGACGAATACTGTGAATTTGGAGTGAAGAGCTGTTTTAGGAAGTGTTACTTCCTATTGAGCAGTTTTAAATAATTCTGTGCTCAGTGTGCAAGTTTTTTATATTACCCTTCTTAAGCACCCAACTCCAGGATATCAATTATTTTATAGGGCCAAGTGCCTAAGGACTTTGTTGCATTCGGTACATGTTGCCCAATGCTTTCAACAGGAATTAAGCATCTAACCCACTTAGACATACAGACAGGCACCTGTGAACTTTTTTGGACATCTAAACATTTTTTAATATCTGGTTCATTGTGTCTAAAAACCATCCATCATTTCACTAACTACAATTACTACTTCCTTTGTTAAATAAGTCATTTTTAAATGCAAAACATGTTTTGGTAAAGTTCCTTTTTTTTCTTATACATCCAGCATGTTTAAGTTTCTTTATCCAGAAAATCATGTTTATGCAAACATAAACATCGCAGTAAATGCACATTAGACAATATGATACCTTAAGTATATGCCTAAAGATTGGGGATATTTTCTTGCTTAGCAACAAGCAATACCTACATTAGTGGAATTATTACACTTGTTTGCAAAAAATCTCAAACTAAATTTGTTTTAATGGTATTCCTAACCATGAGAATTTGCCTGTTTGGAGGGTTTTTTTAAAACAACTGAAAAGTGTAAGCATAAAGTAAGTTTAAAATCAATTACTTAAGCAAGGCTTCATGCTTGCTGATTTAAATCATTATTAAAATTGTTGATTTGAATCACTTTGATTTAAATCAATCTACCCTGGTGTCAACCTGTGACAGAAGTGGAAGAGATTTAAGATGACTGCTCAACCTGACAAAAGGTTCACTGAAGCAAACACTGTACAGTCTTGAATATTAAATACATAGCACAATGCCAAATGAAAAAATGAAGAGGGACTTAAGTATGAATCACACCAAGGCACTATATAAAATAAGCCAGAAATAAAGCATAGAATAACAAGAAATTCAATGAAATAGAAATTTTTTAAATGTACTTTGATCCAAGTGCATCAAACTGTCTTCTTGCCCAGGTAGGGGATAGGGATGTAACGAGCAGTAAGGCTGGCCCTCATTCTGTTTGTTGTTTTCAGTTTTTTTCATGGGACAAATAATGAATCAACTTTAGAGGAAAGCAGGGTAGATTTGCATTTTCTAGACTAATCAAAGTAGATATGTAGCACAAGCTTTCGTGAACTGAAGCTCACTTCATCATCTGAGTATGATAGCTACATTTTAATATAACCTGTGAATCATTTGGTGATAAAGGCCCAACTATTCTTCCTGAGCCACTAGACGAATGGTAAGGATTTTCCTGGGCAATAAATTTTATTGAACCAACTGCATGGTTGGGCTATATGAATAGTACATGCAATCGCTAACTTGTGTGAGTCTGGGAGTTGCACTCTGGCTTTCAGTGAGTCTAACACGAGTGGCATACACTAGCAAATTTTGTGCTTCTGATGAACAGTGTTTTGAAACAGGTGATTAGCTTTTTAGAACACACGAGTGCATAGGCAACGTGTAGAGGAGGCACAAGGGGCACATGCCCCCCTTGAAATTGGCCCTCACCGGCTGGGGAGTGGGGAGCACTGGCTGGTGTCCCCCTCCCCCCGAGAAATGTTGGTGGCACTTCCATTGGCCTCTGGGGGACCCCCCTTCCCCACTGTTGGCAATTTGTCACTGGTGGCCCCCACCCGGAGCCAGGAGGCACCAATCTCCCATGCATGAGTGGGAAGCCAAATAGCAGGGAATTATTTTTTTTTAAATCCCAAAAAATGAACAAAACAACCTGGGCACTGGACAGCTCATGGGATTCCTAATGGGATGGGAAGCCTTTGTGTCTTTAAATCATCCATTTGAAGCCAGCTGAGCTCAGTAATGATCAAAAGTTACTATCCTCTGACAACTGTCTGGTGACTTATGAAAAATGACTTATTTAGTTGTCTCATTCAAGGTCCTTAGGGACTGGTGTTTCATCACCCAATTAGCTTGTAAGTCCTTGGGACATGGCCTTTTTGCAGCTCAGTATGCACATGTAGCAATCAGTATTAATGACAGGAGTGCTCACATAATCAGTAGAATCTCTATCATAATTGACAGTACTTGGCAGAAGTCCAGCAGAGCAGCCTAAGATTAAATTAGTTTAGAGACTGATTAGTTGCTCACCTTTAGATCCATTTCAGGACTGAGAGATGTTGGAAGGGAAGTGTGGAGAATTACAATTGCTGGTATGAAACATTGGCAAGTTTGTGTGTGAAAATAATGTAGTATAGAATCCCAGATGAACTTTGGGGTATCTATCTTGGGCGAAAATATTTTTAAAATTGGCTGTGATTGAAATATTACTGAACTTTTTGCAATACATGTACTTCGGTGTATGTGCAGACAAAATCTTTGGTTGTTATTAGACTTGGATTTCCTAAATTGTGGCTTACAAATGTTTTTCAAGTTCTTCTATGAAGAACTTTGAGGTGCTGAAATAGCAAAATTCTTAATATTTCAGATTTGAAATAGAAAAGCTGGTGGTAGAATTTTATGGGAGAAACTATGCGTATGGAATCTTTTTAGTTCATTCAAGAAATACGAACAAGTTATATAAGTAGCTGTATTTTTAGAAGCTTATAGATTTCAAAAACAAACTCAATTTTCAGAGGTTCATCTGTGCATATAAGTTGTGATGAGCAGGTGTTAATAACAACCTTATTGGTTACTACCTAATTATCGATAACACCTTTCAAAATTTCTATGTAGATCCAATGATGATGCCAGATCTTAAAGTAAAGAAAACTGAGCCTGTTTCTGTCCCTGAAAGAACAGAGCATTGTAATAGATTCTGACAAGAGGGAATACACTTTCAAAAAACTGTTCAGGAGTTCAGTTGTGTCTACCATTTAAGTTAAGATTATATGGCCTAATAGTTTCACATGGGAGAACAGAATCTCTGTATAGTATGCAGACACTGCAAACCAAATTAATTCATTATTTTCAAATGAACTCAAGGATACAAAAGGGCAAATCACAATGGACTAAAGCAGCGATTATCTGATTGAGTATTAGTGCAAATAAAATGACATCCAAATAGTACCAAGAAAATGACAGTTTTAGAAATCAAATTAGTTAATTTAAATGGCATCATGTACAATCTTTCTGCCTGAAGAAAACTTCTGTTATATCACTTTCTCATCTCACTGTCATAGTTTTTGTCCCACTGAAAAAGAGGCTCATGTTGCGGGTAGCTGTGATGGATCAGGTTACCTTACACCTCCCCCCCTTCACTTTTAACTGAATAAAGAACTTGCAGTATTCATTGCTGACTTCTTTTTGGATTAGTGAATGCTCTTTGTGTGTTATTTTTGCATCAGATCTGCAAGGAGTTGCACTGTGCTTTCTGCTAATAAACAGAGCTAAACCTTGGACAGATAAACTCTACACCCAGTTTAACTACTTGCAAAAAGAACTGTCAAACTCTATACTAATCTTCATATTTAATTTGAAGAATTCAGTATTTGTTTTCAGGTAATTTAAGAAGCAAAGAAATATTTGCATCTGAATTGAAATAAACAGCATTGCAAAATGGACTCCTTCATTTTGGATTATTCCGTGAATTTGCTCCCATTGTACTATTCAATACTTCTGTTCTGATAGCTTATCTTTTGGCTGTGATATCAATAAGCATAAATTAGCCACTTAAATTGATGCATCATTCATTAAATGGGAGATAATGAGCTGTCCTAATGGCAAGGATTCTGAAATTATTGCTCTTGATGAGTAGCATGTTACTTCATGAGTGAACCAATACAAATCAATGAGACTGCTTATGGGTAAGTTCTATTATGTAAAAATAAGTGTAACAGAATCTTGTCCAAAATGAATTTAGGGAATCATTTGGTTCTTGCTAGTACTGCGTAATCTGCAGAATATGGAAAGTAGATATGACTGAAGCTGATACTCTGAACACGTTTGCTTGTTGTATGATGGCCATTATTTTTCATGGTTTCAGAAAAAAATGCAACTTCTACTTTGAATTTGACTGTTAGTATTTGCCCCTTGTCAGAATGAAAGGAGCATTTGAAAGACTTTGTTCTTGGAGTCTTATGAAAGTTTTTCCCCTCTCTGATTACCCTCTAAACCTCTAAAACTTTTCCAGTTTGTTTTCCTGGGGCCAACTTCATCTGCATCATCCGCAGATCGTGGCATCATCTGCAGACTTACTGAGGGTGCACTGCATTCCATCTTCCAGATTGCTGATGAAGATATTGAACAAAACCGGCCCAGGGACCAATCCCTGAGGCACTCTGCTTGATACCAACTCCCAACTAGACATTGAGCCATAGATTACTGCCATTTGCACCAAATGATCCAGGCAATTTTCTATCTACCTTCCAGTCCATTCATCCAGCTCATAATTCCTTAATTTCTTTGCAAGAATGTTACGGGAATTTGTATCAAAAGCCTTGCTGAAGTCAAGGTACATCACATCCACTGCTCTCCCCACATCCACTGAGCTGTCATATCATCATGGAAGGCAGTCGGGTTGGTCAGGCATGACTTCCCTTGAGGAATCCATGCTGACTGTTCCTAATCAGCTTCTTTTCCTCCAAACACTTAGAAATGTATTCCTTGAGGACCTGATTCATGATTTTTCCATGGATTGAGGTGAGGCTAACTAGTCCATAATTTGCCAGAGCCTGCTTCTTCCCTTTCTTCAAGATGGGCACCATATTTGCTCTTTTCCAGTTGTGTAGAATCTCTCCCAATCACCACAAGTTTTCAGAGATAATGGGCAGCAGCTCTGTAATCACATCAGCCAATTCTCTCAACACCCCTGGGTGCATCATCTCTGGTCTCATTGACCTGTACACATCCAGTTTTTTTAAATAGGTCCACTGTTGGCTGCTCATCTGCTCCCAAAACCATGCTGCTAGGTGCAGTAGCCTGGGTGCTGACCTTGCTTGTGAATACTGAGGTAAAAAATCATTGAGTGCTTTAGCATTTTCCACTTCATCTGTCACTAGGTTGCCTCCCCCATTCAGTAAGGGGCCCACTGTTTCCCTGATCTTCCTCATGTTTCTCACATACTTATAAAAACCCTTGTTACCCTTCACATCTTTTGCTGGCTGCAACTCCAATTGGCCACTTTGGCCTTTTGAGGTGCATCCAAATGAGCATGTGCCTCTTGCAACATCCCAGACCAGTTTGAGATGCTGCAGGAGGCACACTGTGAATGAAAAAAATGTTCCCCAGCACGGGCTCAAAATTTGATACCTGGATATCCAGGTATCAAAAAACCCACAAAACACAGGGGAAAAAAAGCACAGCAGGGCACAGTCCCAGACCATGCCCTGAGGTAACTCAGAAGCTGGCACTCCAGAGAGATGCTCTGGTTTCTGGCTAGAGCATCTCTATGTGCTTCTGCTGCCCCAGTACGTAAGGCATGCATCCTTAGCGTGTTGGGGTAAGCAGAAGTGCGGCAAGGATCCAGTGTGACTGAGTCTCAGGCTCTGTCAGGGTTAAGTAGGGACTGTGGGGGGGCATTGTGTAGGGGGACTCTAGGGAGGTTGCAGGTGGGTAGGGGAGCTAGTCAGGGGGCCTGGGTTCCCCGCAGGCCCACAGCCCCTGCAACAACAAGCAGCAGCCATGGGGTACTCAGGGCCTGTTGCTGCCAGACTCCACCACATCGTGGCGCGACCCCGGCCACCTCAGTGCCGGCACTGCCTGTTTCACCTGTCATGAATGCGGCCCATATTGGTGCAGCACCAAGTGGAGCCATGCTCCTTTCTGCAGTCCCGGACTACTTGGGCTGTCACTCAGGGGCCATCGCTGCTCACAGGGACCGCGTGTTGTGTCAGGCTGGGTTCTGTGTGCACAGAACTGGCCCAGCCTGATGGCATCCAGGGCTTGTGGAGGCAGGACCCAGCCCAGCATAATATGCAGTCTCCATGAGCGGCACTGGCCCCCGAATGACAGCCCAAGTGGCCCTGGGGCAGAAAAAAGGCCAACGGCCCCATGCAGTGCCGCGCTGAGCCAAGCTGCTCTCGCAAGAGGCAGCATTAGCAGCACCAGGTCTGAGGCGGCTAGGGCCACACCACACGGGGGGTCCTGAGCACCCCATGGCTGCTGCTGCTGCAGGGGTGAGCTGTGGGCCCTGTGGGGGCATAAGGCCCTGTGGGAGAACTGTGGACCTCTGGGGTGGGGAGCTGGGGCCCTGTGGGATTATTGTGTTGATAGAGACACTGGTAAGCTTCCAGATTGCTTTAACATTGTAAATATATCAATAAAACAGTGCCCAACTGACCTGTCTCTCTCTTTCTCTCTCTCTCTCTACATACAAGTGGTCTTTAGTTTTAATCGTGGAAGAACATGGATTTTGGGGTATTTTATAAAGTGAATTTGGGATTTTATCAGAGATTTTTCAATTTTTCAATCCAGGAGAAGCTGGGCAGGGTTACAACTTGCTCCACACCGAAGTGCATGTCTAGGCCTGGCACTAAGGCAAAAATCCCCAGCTCAAATTTGTGCTGCTCCTAGTTGAGCTGCTGCAAGTGCATGTGCCTGCATGTGTGGATGTGCCCCTGGATTTCATTTGTGCATGCCTGACCAATGCTCTTGTATTCCTCCCTAGTAGTTTATCCAAGTGTTCACTTCTTTTAAGTTTCCTTTTAGTGTTTTAGCTCATTGAAAAGTTCCCCACTAAGCTAAACTGTTCTTCTGCCAGACTTGCTGGGTCTTCCTACACATTGGGATGGTTTGTTTTTGGACCTCAATAAGATTTCTTTAAAGTACAACCAGCTCTTCTGGACTCCTTTCCCTCTCAGACTAGCCTCCCTGGGACATCAGTTCCCTGAAGAGTTCAAGTCTGTTTTTCTGGAGTCCAGGGTCCTTACTCTGCTGCTCTTCTTCCTTGCTTTCCTCAGGATCATGAACTCAATCATTTCATGGTCGCTAGTTGCCCAAGTTGCCATCCACTTCCACATTAATTCTTCCCTGTTTGTGAGCTGCATGTTAAGAAGAACACTACTCCTAGTTGTCCTCTCCAACACTTGTACCAGGAAGTTGTCCCCAACACTTTCCAAAAACTTCCTGGATTGCCTGTGTACTACTGTATTGCCCTCCCAGCAGGTATCAGAGTGACTGAAGTGCCTGTGAGAACCAGGGCCTATGATCGGGAAACTTCTGCTAGCTGTTTGAAGAAAGTCTCATCCACCACATCCACCTAGTCTGGTGGTCTGTAGCAGACAACTATCACAGCATCACCCTTGTTGATCTCCCCTTTGACCCTAACGCAGACACTCTCATCAGCCCTGTCTCCAGTTTCATGCTGTATCTCTGAGCAATCATACAGCGCTCTTACATGAAGTGCAATACTTCTGCTTCTTCTCCCTTGCCTGTCTTTCCTGAACAGTTCATAGTCATCCATGGCAGTACTCTGGTCATGCAAGCTCCAAGTCTCTGTTATTCCAATCACATCATAGTTCTGTGACTATGGAAGGATTTTCAATTTTTCCTCCATGCTTTTCAGCAGTGCACAGACATCTGAGGTAAATAACCAATTGCCCTGCTTTTTCAGGAAGAATCAGAATGCCACCCCTGTCAACCCCTCTTGATTGTGCTTCCTCCAGGTCACCCAGTTCCCTGCTTACCTCAGGGCTTTGGTTTCCATCTCCCCCATAAACCGAGTTTAAAGACCTCCTCTCTAGGTTAGCAAGCCTGTCTGCGAAGATCCTCTTCCCTCTCTTCATCAGCTGGGTCCCATCTCTTCCTAGCAATCCTGCTTCTTGGAATAACATTGTGTGGTCAAAGAAGTCAAAGCCCTGCTGGTGAAACCTCTGCACAGCCATGCATTGATTTTCAGGCTGCATCCATTCCTGCCTGGGCCTTTCCCCTTGACTGGAAAGATCAAGAAGAACACCACCTGAGTTTCCATCCCCTTCACCCATGCACCCTGAGCCCTATAGTCACTTTTGATCTGCTCAGTGTCCCTCCTGGCAGTATCATTGATATCCACATGGATGAACAGCGTGGGGTAATAGTCAGAGGGCTGGATGAGTCTTGGTAATCCTTCCGTGACCTTTCAGATCTGCACTCTGAGCAAGAAGCAGACCCCCCAAAACCACAGGTCAGGCCAGAAGAGGGATGCCTCCATCCCCTACAGAAGTGAATTGCTAAACACCACCACCAGTCACTTCCTCTTGGTGGCAGTAGTCTCAATCCTCCCAACCTTGGGGAGGCCTGGCCTGTCCTTTTCTGCTAATGGGACGTGCTCCTTCTCCTTTGTTGCTAGGGCTGTTCCCAAGCTCTCTCCTCTGTTCTGCTCTGTTCTTAAGCCAAACCATGGCAGGTAGGGATGAAGACTTCTACTTGCTGCCAGAGGTCACAAGCTTCTAGCTTCCACCTTCCTTTGCAGTCGTAGAGGTCTCCTTCAGCATCAAATTGATGAACTCTTCCTGGCTAAGGATGCTTCAGAGCCTCGCCACCTCCCCCTGTAGCTCTCTTACATGCTTCCTGAGGGACACCATGAGGAGGCACTGCTCACAGTGCAGGCACCTCCCCACCTGGCTGTTACTGGAAGGAACCTGAAAGTTGCAGTCCTCACAGTGCCAAACAGGACCTGGGTGGAAGTTTGCATAGTAAGTGGTCCTCTCTGGAGAGACAGCCCACAGATGCAAGTAGGGGAACTGCTGTAACAGTAGCTCTGGCATTGTGACATCCTCCAGCCAACTCTCTGAGTCTCTTAAATCTGCTGCCTACCTCTTCCTGTCCCTCTCTCCAAGCAGGCCTTCCTTAGCAAGCTCCCCTGTAAGCTGGCCTGTTCACTGCTCCTTTCCCCTGAAAGGTTCCCTTTTTCCTGCTAACCTCCTTCCTCTCACCAAGCTTACAGTGAAGGAAGGTGAGAGAGAGAATTTCTGGACAAACTCCCTAGCAAACTCTCCACGCACTCCATTTTCTATTTAAACTGCTGAGTTTTAGTTACTTATGCTAAATATCAAGGCTAGTTACTCTTAATTAAAGAAATAACTTATCTTAAAGGTTCCCCTTCAAAGAGAGGCAAACTGACCTGTAAATTGCCCTGTTTGCTGTACCTGTTTACTCATTCCTTTATCATTCCGGGAGTCTCCTTTTATACTCTCCTGGGCTTAGGCTGATTTTGTTAGGGCTTTTGTCATCACTGTCCAGATGTTATCCTTCTTTAATTGCATAAAACTGAACATTTTAATCATGACAGTTCACACTTAAAAATTGCAATTTGCTTGTCTTATTAATAAACTTCCAACCATTACTATGTATTATGTCATGTCAAGAAGGTACCAGTAGTACAGGTCCATGTTACATTGCCAAGAAAACATCTAATACAAGGGAAATAATAGGCTGGTCCAGATTTATAGAAATAGCCTTTAATTTTTGTGCCTGTACTCTATTCCAGAGTCCAGAGACTTGGACAATTAAAGAAGTTTTTCCTTATATGCAGTCTAAAATGGTCTTCTGGCAGTTTGTGACTCTTAAACCTTGTCTTCCCTTGGGATGCCCTGGTGAACAGGCATTCTCCCAGTTCCTGATGCACACCTCTGATATACTTACAGACTGCCACCAAGTCACCCCTAAGCCTGTGCTTGTCCAGGCTGAAAAGTCCCATAGCTCTTAGCTTCTCCTCATAAGGCCTGTTCTCTTGACTGCTAATTGTGCACATAGCTCTTCTTTGGACTCTCTCAAGCTTTTTCAGTCCCCTATGCCCAGGTTGGTTCCCAGCCTTCCCAGCCTCTGTTCCCTGTCCTCTTACTGGGCCTTTTCCTAAGCCCACAGTTCTGTGCCTAGCCTCTGGGCTACAGTCTGTACATCTTCCCTCGCAGCGTCAGGTCCTTGCCCTGGTAGAACCCCTCAGGGGCTCCGGGCTCCTGGCCCTGTCTCTGCCTTTTTCTGGCACTGGGCTCCTGGCCCTATCTAGTGTCCACTGGTTCTGTCCCCCCTCTATCTTGGGTTTCTACCCTCCCTGATAGTCACCTGTGTATCTTTGAGCCTGCCCCTTGGCAGGGATCAAAGCAGTCACATTCCCCTCAGACACTGCTGGGATCTCCACCTCCCCTGTCAGTCCCAATCTGGTCCCCTGGTATAACTTGTAACAAAAATATAAGCCCATGAGCTATAACAAAATCTCTAAGCATCCTAGGTGCATAACAAAACTAGCTGGTCACCCTTCAGTTCGTTACTGGCATTCTCTATTGTAGCAGAATCTCCATCCATTGTTCATCCAAAGCCATCTCAGTGCAGGTATCCCTAGCTCAAGACCTGGGCTTATATACTGCCTAAAACCTGCCCCTTCAAGTCATGTGGCTTCCCCAGCCATCTGCAGGTGTTTCCAACTAGGCTTGTTGGGTAACCTCATAGGTGCCATAGTGCCCTGGTTGCTTAAGCAAGGGTTTGCTCTATTGTATTATTGCAGAGCTGCTAGCTCTGCAATAGTTGGTGTGCTGCCTAAGCAGTCCCTGTCCTATTGCACTAATGCAGAGCAATTCTGCAATAGGTACCCACAGACTACTACTTTGGCAGCCCCCTACCAAGCAGCTTTCCCCATGTCAGGATTTCTCTCTGGCTCTTTCTCCCCTAAAGTAATAGAGGGGAGGTCCCTGTCTCCCTGTTACAGTAGGTCAGTTGTCACTGTAGGAGCACATGATGCACTTTTATAATTATTTAAATCATAGGCTTGGAACAGACCCAGCCCTTTGTATAAAGGAATGCAATGCTTTTCTAAATCATCCCAGTCAAATGTCCTTCCAGCCTTTTCTTGAAAACTCCAGTGAAAGAGAGATTTCACAACTTCCGCATGAAATCTATTCCACTTCCTTCATGTTCTAACAGGAAAGAAGCTTTTCCTCAGATCTAATTTGGATGTGTTTTGCTGCAATTTCATAGTTTCATAGTTTGTAGGGTCGGAAGGGACCTGAGCAGATCATCAAGTCCG
>NW_017728886.1:33662098-33665661 GCF_001723895.1 Crocodylus porosus
CCTCCTTGGACCTGCTTGAGATGCATCTGTGGAGGCATGACAAGGTACGGTTGGCCTTCCTGACTGCATCCCCACTCTGCCGGCCCATGTTCATCTTGGCATCAATAATGTCTCCAAGATCCTTTTCTGACTCTGCACTGACAAGAAGGGAGTTCCCCAGCCTGTAGGTATGGTGCTGGTTGTTCCTGCCCAGGTGCATCACTTTGCACTTGTCTGTGTTGAAACCCATCCTATTCTCACCTGCCCACTCCTGTAACCTGTCTGATTGCAGCCTATTCCTCCCTTCTAGCATGCCCACGTCCCCTCACATCTTAGTGTCATCAGCAAATTTGAACAGGGTGCTTTTTCAAACCATTGCTCGATGTCCTGCCCTCTGTTGCAAGGGATACCAGTGGTTCACCTTTTTATGGCAGCCTTTCAAATCCTGATTGTGCTCCCCCCCACCCATATTTGCCTTTTCTCCAGGGTATATATGCCCTGTTTTCTCAAGTTTTCCCATATAGCTTGCCTTCCAACACTTTACTATTTTTGTAGCCTGTCTCTTGACCCGCTCTAATTTCTTCTCATGCTTGTTAAAGTGTGGAGTCCAGAACTGCACACAAGGAAAAGAGTTTGCACTCTTTCTATTACCTATTCATGTCTATGTAACCCAGGTGGCAGCCCAATAGTTGCCACCTCTGCCCAAATATCAGGGATGGTGTGGTGAGAGTGGGGCAGGGCTTCTGGCCAGCACCGATTTACTTTCCACAGCCAGCCCCTCCTCCCCACAGAGCAGCCCACGGTCCCAAGAAGGTCTAACACTTAACTGATTTAACTATTTACACTTTGTTTACAAAACAAGAATAATAGGAAAGGTTATTTACACGTGAACTTAAATTCCAAAACAAGCCAGAATGCATTAGTCAACCCTTGACTCAAGAACCACAGGTAGGGTAACTGGCAGCTGGCAGCCACTGCTGAGATGCTACAGCAAGGAAGCAGGGTTCTTGCTTCAGCAGCTCCAACAGGCTTCCCAATAAGCAACAGACTGCATCAGTGTAAACTCTTCTGGTCTGCAGCAATCAAATTGTATCAAACCCCAACCCCCAAAGAGGCTGAACAGTGACCCTCCATGACAACCAAAAAGGCAAGCAACAGAGTAAGCTCCTGCAGCAATTGACATGACTCAAGCACAAAGCTCAGGGACTCCATCTGATGACAATCAGCTGCAGAATAAGGGACAGGACTGAGTCCCCTCTGGAGCAGTCAGTGGCAGCAGGTCAGCAGCACAGGCAGCTCCCAGGGCTCGTTGCTCTAAACCCCTGCTCCAAATGACTGGCTGAGCATCCACACACCTCATGGCTCACCAATCCTGCTCTGAGCGCCAGCCTGTGCCCTGAGCTCCCAGGGACTCTTGTTCTGGTACTCTGCTGCTCCTCAGGATCCCAATGCCCTGCTTGCTGCTGTCCCACTTTCTGCTGTCCCGCTTCCCTGGGGAAGGCAAGGAGTTTCCTCAGCTCACCGACCCAGCTCCCTGGTCCGGTTAAGGATGCCGCCTATGCTCCTGGCCGCTGCTTCTCCACAGTGAAGTGGGGGGCTGATTGCCACCCCTAGCCTCCAGGACACCTGGCATGTCTGGCACACTGTGATGGGGTCTTGGGGCACCAACTCTCTGCCCCAAGCCCTGGCCGCGGCTCCCTTTCTGCTGCAGGGCTGGAGGCACAGCCAACTGCGTCTGCCTTCTTCTCCCAGGGCCTTCGAGGCTCTTCAGAGGGGTCTCCCTGCTCCGTCTGGTGGATCAGCTCACCCCAGCTCTTCTTAGACCTCCTGCATTGTTCCCCAGAGTCATTGTCAGCAGCCCCCATGCGCCAATTCAGCTGCTGCTTTTATCCCCTCAGGCAATCCCTCCCTGGCTTGCAAACCGGCCACTGAGGGCTCCAGGTGGCTGGCCCACAACCCTGGGCATCCCCCTTCCATGCAAATGAGGGGACCGAAAACCCCTTCTTTAGATTGGCTTCTCCTTTTCCACAGGGCAGGGCTCCCCTGTTCCACTCTTGGGGTTGCTCAGAGTTCATCATCACTGTTTCTAGCCCAGAGTAAGTATCTCAAGCCAGTCTAGTGAACCCACATTGGCAGTCTGTTACATCTAGATGCTATAGTGATTAGTGTGCTAAAAATATACCTAAGATAGATAAACAGGCACATATGCCCTGGAGGGGAATTGGCTGATTCATGAATCTTTTGACATTTTCCTATCCTGATGTAAAGAACATAGTCCTGTGATTTTTGGATAAGCTACATTACAAACCACCTGCAATTCATTGCATTTGATTCACATCCTTTAGGGAATGTCTACTTGAGACTTAGATTGTTAAAGTAAATGCCATGTGAAGTAGTAGTTATTTATGTGTATAGCATTCTGTACATACAGTTTGTCCATTCAGTTTTCTTATAGGTTCACATCTGGGCACACCGGCTATAAAGATGTAAGGTCAAATTCTATTACTTGTTAAGTGCTTCATTTTGATCCTATTCCACACTGCTTGAGTCCCTGAAGAACAGTTAATGCAAAAAACAAATGGGGTCTTCCTCCTGCCCCTGATTGTTGTGACTCAGTTTTAAGGCTAAGATGATGGCATATGAAAAAATGAGGCTTATAAACATTTTTCAGGGTCTTGAGAAGGGTGAAATAGGATTGCACTTAGGTGTTTAATATGTGGAATGGGATTTGACTGAGAATATCTTTTATGTCTGACATAGGGCATCTACGCTTGCTTTATCTGAATACTCTCAAGAACCGTAATCCTTCCATGAGCAGTTTGACTGCAGACTTTTGCTAATCAGGCAGCCAAGCTCATGATGGAGAGATGATTTAAAACTAATACTTTTTTCCTGCTACAGTACTTGTTTTACCTTCCTTTCTTTTCTTTTCAATTTTAGTTCCCTCCCTTCTTTTAAATGCTCCATTCCAAGAAACCAAACTGAAAAGCAAAGATCAAGTCCTGATTCAGCTCCTTTACATAAAATGTAGCTTAAATGCCACATAGGTGCTTCTGATGTAGTAGCAGGCCTAGAAAGAAGTATCAGATAGTTGGAAAAATGACCTTGGCCCCAAAGCTCAAGAAGTGCTGCTTCTGTTCCTTCCAGCCCAGCAGGTTTTGCATTTAAGTGTATGTAGAGAGGGTTGAATTTAAAGCCATTTAAGATCCTAATATCTAATATTGGGGCAAGGGAAAAAGGTAGGGGAAGTGAAGGAACTTGGAAGAGCAGCAAGAGCATGAGGATGCTGACAGAGAAGTCCAGCAAAAGTAGACTCTCCAGGTTCTGGTTGCCTTTGCTAAAATGTGTGGATTCATATCCTCAGTGCAAATTTCATAGATTTCACAGACATTAGGTCTGGAAGGGACCTCGGAAGATCATCGAGTCCAGCCCTCCGCCCCAAAGGGCAGGAAGTCAGCTGGAGTCATAGGATCCCAGCAAGATAAGCATCCAATTTACTCTTGAAAGTGTTCAATGTAGGTGCTTGAACCACCTCCGCTGGCAGACTGTTCCAGACCTTGAGGGCTCGGACAGTAAAGAAATTC
>NW_017728886.1:33666246-33667766 GCF_001723895.1 Crocodylus porosus
TTGCCCCAAAGTTTGGTGTCATTGGCGAACTTGGCCAGTCCACTCCTGACTCCAATGTCCACATCATTAATGAAGATGTTGAACAATATGTGCCCAGTTAGTGCCAATTGTGATTTTCTTTCTTTTGTGGCATGGACATTATAGGAACTAGTTTGTGATCTCCATCTCATTGCTAACATCCTCTGTTATCAACTCCTTAAGCAATCTAGTCTCTTTCAGATCATACACATTTTCTATAACAGTAGTTATAGACAAATTAGTAAAGCTATAGAATTTCACAGTTAAGTATAATATTTTTGACAAGAAATAATATTCTAACAATGATATGTATATTTTTTCATATAATATAAAATATCTTTTTTAAGGAAATTATATTCAAAAAGTTTCTTTCTATAGTATTAAATGTATACAACATATTAATTAGAAATATATTTTGCAGTATAATCAAATATTTTGTTGGTTTATGACCTGCAATAAAAAAGAGCTATTGATTATTAGGGCTGTGCGAAACAGCCCTGTTCCATTTCGATGTCTGGAGGGAACAGTGTTTTGTATCTAATATAATATCGAGTCAAAACAGCCTCTCTGTTTCACTTTGTCGAAACAGTAAGGCTGTTTTGACCCTATTTTGACTGTTTCACCAGACCATGGGACTGGAGAAAGTAACTCACCCCAGCTGGGCTTACTCCTTCACTCAGGGTCTGTCTGATCAGTGTATTTGGAATCAGGAAGGACTCTACCCCATGGGTAGATTGACATGGACTTCATGGGGTTTTGCCTTCCTTTGTAGCAGGGGGGCATGGCCTTTTGGATGAGATCCCTATCTGGGCTCCCTTGAGCATACAGTGACAACATTTCAAAGAAGTGGGATGTTGGTTCCCCTGCTTTACCTGTGGCAGGTTAGAGTGTTAGGTCTAGTATTGTGCCATGGTTGATGAAAGTGTTATATAGAGTTTAGATTATGGTATGTATAGGATGGTTTATATAGGAATGAGCCTGCCTCAGGTAGGGGGTTGGACTAGCTGACTGCTGGACGTCCCTTCCAGCCCTACTTTTCTATGACTCTATGACAAAACGGATAAATGGGTTAGAAAGAAAGCCTCCCAAGAGGTTAATATTTCTTATAGAGGAGGAAATTAATGAGGGCTTATGATAGCAGTGTTCACTTGCATACTGCATTTACTTGCATACGATACACAACCTTTCCCCCCAAAAATCAGCACCCACAAATTAGGTTACATGTCTTGAGCAGAGAGGAGGATATATCTCCAGCTTTGATTCCTGCTTGCCACAGCAGTAGCATTTCTATTCAGGCAGCTGACAACAGACTTTATGATCATCTTGGGGGTCATCATTGGCCACAAGATGAACATGAGCCTGCAATGCGATGCTGCGGCTAGTAAAGCGACCAGAACGCTGGCTTGCATCCATAGATGCTTCTCGAGCAAATCCTGGGACGTCATTCTCCCCTTGTACTCGGCCTTGGTGAGGCCGCAGCTGGAGTACTGCGTCCAGTTTTG
>NW_017728886.1:33668561-33672371 GCF_001723895.1 Crocodylus porosus
TGATCTCCCGAGGTCCCTTCCAGCCCTAATGTCTATGAAATCTATGAAATATCTTTTTTTTAATGGTCCTGTTGTTCCACTAATCAAGCTAAACTTTTATTCTAGCAATTTTACAGCTGTTTACCTACTCCTGGTTTCTCTTCAACAATTTGACAAACTTGCAGACTGTTTTTGGGTTTTTTCAAAAATCATATATCCATCCATGGAGACCAGACTTCAGTATCAGCTAGGGTTTCAGCTGTTTGTTAAGCAGGAAAAGGAGGGTGAATGAGCTGAAGATTAGGTTCTATCCCTGGTCTGTGTAGCCACAACTCTGGAAAAAAAATTCTTCATTCTGCCTTGTCCATATCAAGGTACATATCTTACTTGGGGTCATGTGGTATGAGAGAAAATATGGTATTTGAAAGGCTGCCATAAAGAAGAAGGTGAACAACTGTTATCCCTTGCAACACAGGGCAGGACATGAAGCAATAGTTTGAAACTGTAGCAAAACAGATTTAGTTTCAGTCTCAGGAAAATTTTCCTGTCTCTTAAGACAGTACGACAGTGGAATTCACTACTTAGGAATCTCCTTCATTGTAGTTTTCAAGAGGAGGCTGGAAAAGCATTTCACAGGGATGATTCAGGATAGCATTCCCTTCCTGCAACCATGCTGGGGATTGACCCTTAAAGTTTCTTTCAATCCTATGATGCCTAGTGACTCTGGAAACCCCCAGGTTGTCCCCATCTTCCAACATGGTGGTTGATGTACACAGAGCAAAGAGGGTAGCAGGGATTATTTCATATGAGAGCAGGCACTCTGCTGCCACAGTGTACTCATACTCTGAAGGGCTCTCTATTGTTACTCCTCTACTGGGCTCCTGCCCTGGTGCAGTTTTGGGGGCAGGACAAGGACTTGAAACAGGAACAATACACTTGCCTAATGCAATACACAAGAGTGAATCCACCAGACTGACGTCCATGTAGATACATTAATTTACTCCAGCTGGAGAGCTTTCCCAGTTCTGTGCTCTAATAAGTAGAAAATACTTTTTATTTGAATGGACTGAATTGAGGGAAAATGAAGGAAATGAATTTATATGTAGTAATAAGACATTCAAGACAGAATATCCAGAGAGACTACTACATTTCACAGGTGGTTAAACTTGGTAGGCTTACATCTTCGTGCCTTATACCACTACTCAGGGAGCAATAATTGGGTCCAAGGGCACAGCCTGTCTTGTCTTTCTGGTTAGTTATTGCTCAGGTTTACTAGGTGCATTTTTTAAAATTATGCTTGGAATGATAGGTAATGGAATGTGTAATTACTCTGTACTAAATCTGTTTACCACATTATTATAGTGACTGTTTGTAACTATGAATTATCTACTTACAATACAGAGTATAGTATTTTCAAGGTAATAATGTGGATACTCTAGCTGCATATTATAGCTTTGTCATCAGGCTTTGATTTTTCAGAGAAAAAAGATTAGGAAGATGTGCTTCCAAGGAAGAAAATGTGTCAGAATGACATCAATGCCATTAGTGCAGAGTAAATACTGTTTCAAAAGCACTGTGTAAAAGCACTACTTAAAAAATGGAATTACATGCTGTGCTTTTAATCATTTATTTCTATTGTACTTCCAGCTACCAGTGTTTTTGGCTAGAGTGTATCAAAGTTCTCTGCTGAATAAGTATCCTAGTAGCAAAAGACCCCAGGAGAATTAAAATGTAAAATGCACTGTTCAGGAAGAGAAATTCAGTGCTTGTATTGTTCTTCCAAGAATCATTTTACTGAGCTTATTCCTGGATGGCTGCTTTCTTATTGGAAAAAACAACAAAAATACACAGAAATACTTAAGATAATAAAATCATAATTGCATTGGCAAAATGAAGAGAAGGGAAATCAGAAGTAGCTTTACTAGGAATGAACAGCTCACAAAGTTATTTTATTTAGAATGGCTTGAAATTCTGTTGGGATCATTCTCAAAATGTTAGGGAAGCATACAGTGATATGCAGCCATTTGCAGATTATCTACTTCTAAGTCCAATGCTATTAATACCTAGGATGAGGGATCAACAACATACGGCTGCCACTGAAACTATACCAGAGTTGGGCAACGTGGAGCCATACCCACACTACAGCTGCCGGGTGAAGAGAAGTGGCAGCAGGGAAAAAACAGATTGTTCCAGCCCACAACTCTGAAAAGTTGCCAGTTGCTGCCTAAAACCATAGGAAGTTCATGGTATTTCATTCAGCATCACAACAATTGTCTATGTTTCTGCATATGAAGAATAGAGTTTCTGGGTACTGAATTAATATGCAGATATCAAATATCTTCCTCAAGAAGAGTTGCTAAAAACACCATCTATAATATCAATAGTGATTCCCAATTAATCTTTGTAAAGGTTAAAGGTTTGCAGTTCATCTTTGTGAGTGGAATTATTATTATCCTCCTTACAGGTTTGTGCTAACTTTGTCATTATAACTAGATCCATTAAAAGACTTAGGTGCCTACAAGTTAGGATCTATAACACTCAACTTTTTGAGCACTGGTCCTATCCTGGCCTCTGGAACAGAATTATAAAACTGGAGTTGGATAGCTAGGCTCTCAATACTGGGCATGCAGAAAACATGTTTGGCTCCCAGGACCCAATCTCAGTGCACAGGAAGGAGTAGTTTCAGGCCCCCAAGGGCCCATTCCTGGGGTGTGGGGCAGGAAGGGGGTGGTGCTGAGCCCCAGGATCTGATCCCACCCACACACCAGCCCTACACCACTCATCTGGCCCATGGGGTCAAAAGGTCGACCACCACTACTTTAGCCTAAAAGGGTTAAAACCCACATTGCCCACTTCAAGACAGTATCCATAACCACCTCGTAATAATCTCTCCCTATTGAAGCTGTGCCATTTCCTAAAAGAAATACAGGATACATGGGGCTAGAAGGAGAAAGTGTTCAAAGGAGCATGACTAAAGCCACATGACTACACAGCACTCCCTCTACCTACCCTGACTATGTTTTAAAAATAAAGAAGCTATGATTGGATCCCTGTGAGGGAACTGGATACCCTGCTGTTCAGGTTGGAGCCATTCCATCTAAGTGTAAAAGCAGAACTGTAGCTGCTGAGAGAACTTTAAGGCAAAAAAATGGAGTGCCTACATTCAGGATGCTAGGTACCTCTAATGTGAGCCCTCAGCTGAATTGATATAAAGTCTACCTAAATCCTGCTTTAGGAATGTAAGGCCTTTTTTTGGACCAGGTTCATAGTGCGTATCTAAATATCCTTGGTTCCATCCTATCCTAGAAGGCCTCCACTGGAGAGGTTGTGATGACTTGTACTTGTGCTCCTTGACCTGTGCAGAATTTGTGCCACTAGAGTCAAACGGTCTGGTTTCACAGCATGGAGCTCATTGGGCCTATTATCTTTAGCAACAATTCAGTAGCAAGGATAAAATGGTTTGAAGAATATGGAATTCAGTGCGACCTAGAAAGTTGTTAATGCAACACTATTTTCTAGGTAATAATGTTTTCACCAGTCTACCAACACGTGCATCTTGAGTCTGAAGTGACTGGAACATCTTAGGCACAAGAATTCTTCAATGGCCTGAGATTACTTAGCAAGAAATAAAAAGTATGGCCTTGCACACTGAATATATTCTGGTTTTAACAGCAACCTTTTTCTTTTTTTCATTTAGATTAATATATTAGGATGAATTTGCAAACCTCAGAACCTACTGTGCCAGACCTAGACAGGTTACAAGGGTGGGCGGACAAGAATAGGATGGGTTTCAACACAGACAAGTGCAAGGTGATGCACCTCAGGAGGAAC
>NW_017728886.1:33672471-33674079 GCF_001723895.1 Crocodylus porosus
ATATATATATATATGTATATGTATATATATATATATACACATACATACACACACACACACACACTCACCAGTTCACATACATACAACCCACCTACACATATACACAGGTAAATTCCTAACTTGGATGGTAGTGTGTATGTGTGTGCTTGGGGTACCTGGGATAAGGTTCAGGTGAGAGAGAGTGAGTTAAAATGTAGGGAGTGAAAGTTGCCAAAACCAGGAATAGAACCAGTGAATTACAGAGAAGCTAGTTGAGGAACTGAGGCTTGGGTTTGCTTAAGGTAGACTGGGGCTGGAAACTGAGGCAGAAAGCTGAGATATTGTGGGGGAGGGAGAAGATAAGTGGTGGCAAGGAGGAGACAGCCAAGAAAGAAACTGAGGCAGAAACCTGGTTGCTCAGAGGAAAAGGAAAAGGCAGTGGGGGTAAGACACTGGCAAAGAAACAGGGGGCTTGGAGGAGGCAGAGAGGAGCTCAGGACAGGTGTTGGAGGTAGCAGTAAGCCAGAAGCAGGAGAGGGAGAAATGAGAGAGAAGTTAGAGGGGCAAGGAGCAGAGACTGGAGCAGAGCCAAACCATAGGAAAGCAAAACCCAACTTAGGGGTCCAAATAACAGTTTTATTACACAGACAACACACTACACAGCCCTATGAAGTTATTGGTTCACACACACACACAGACACACATGTGTGCATGCGTGTGCTCTCACAGTGGCAGCAGGAAAATGAGACTCAGTGGAAGGTTTGGAGTCCAGGTAGGGAAGAGAAGCAGAGTCCAAGTCCTTGGTTGAAGAGGGGGTGGGGGAGTGATAGCTACCTATTCAGGCTGGAAAGGGCTTCTTGTCCAGTAGGTGTTGTCCAGAGGGGGGTTGCCGGCAGAGCCTCTGGGTGGATAGGTGGTGTGGCATGGTGCTGGTCCAGATGGAGAGGGTGTCCCTCTGGGTCTGTCTTCACTGCCCCTTTTTTATAAGGGCAGAACTTGTGTGACCATAGTGACAGGAGGCATGCCCAGGCAAGTGACAGGAGGCATGCTCTTTAAAGCAAGGATCAGCCCCTGACATACTGAGCATATGTGCTCCATGCAGGGATGTGTAGTTTTGGGTGTCTGTAACGGTGGGGTACAATGGTAGGGTTGTTGGTCCTGCAGGGTCTTTTGTCTTTCAAATGCTGGGTTCTTGTCTCTGTTCCCGGGTGAGGTCAGTGGTTCCTGGATGAATCAATGTGAGGTGATGGCGGCCCAGTCATTACAGGCCATTTAGTAGAGGCCTGCTACCATTATATTTCAATCATTCCCAATCACTCTCATTCATCCGGGAAGCAATTTACATGGGAGAAGCACGTGACTCATACAGTTGCAACACATGGGATGGCCGGGCAGAGGACACAAGATGGAGACTTGACATACAAAATGGAAACTTGACATTACTTTGGTTCACTTACAAACACAGCCCTAAACGATACAATATCCATACGAAACAATAACAATCAATATGAAAATGATAACAATACAATATACAACAGTAAGAATCAATACAAACCTAATAATAATAGAATATAAAACAGTGGATATCCAAAACCAAAAACTTTCTACCAAAATAAAAATGTTAAAGGT
>NW_017728886.1:33674920-33697066 GCF_001723895.1 Crocodylus porosus
CGCTTACCTTTAGGGGAAAGGTGGAGCCCATCCCATCCCAGCATGTCTCTCGTCGTGATGTGCCAGTCGTGGCTGAGGTATTTAGGTATTATAATTACTTGTTGGTGTTTGTTTTAGAACTTCCTAGTTTTCATGACAACTAGGAATAAAGAATATTATGAGAACTAGCTCCTAGGTTTTCAAGCATATTTAAATAAACACAATTTTGATAGTTGTTGTACCTGTTATTTCCAATCCTGATATTGGTTAATACAAAGTAATCCTGTACATACCATGTTTATTTATCTGTGATAGTATTAGTAAGGTTTTTAAGGGCTTCCAATATATTTTCAATAAATATTTATTTTATGCTTGAAAACCTAGGAGCTAGTTCTCATAATATTCTTTATTCTTAGTTGTCATGAAAACTAGGAAGTTCTAAAACAGATACCAACAAGTAATTATAATACCTAAATATGCTTGAAGGAGAGCTGGAAATGCACACTTGATAGGCTGATTTCCATATCCATGGCAACCATGAAAAGTCATGTTTGAGACTTGTAGGTTTTGCAAGAACTTTGAGAGGAATTGCAAAACTATGGACAGTAGTTTGTAAGAATAAAATTTAAAACTTAATATCTAGTACAATGTTTTACCAACATACAACAAAAAATAAAAATAACTTATTCATGATTGTAAGCAAATTGTTGCTCTTTAAAGCCAGGGAAATTATCTGAAATTTATGGGCCAACTTATGGGCCAACAATCTAATCAAGACTTTTGTTGTGTTTATAAAGAAAGCAGAGAAATATACAAGACAGCTGCTTCCCTCTGATCCTTCAACATATAGAGGAGTTGTAAGCTATCAGATCAAACAGTTAGGTGTTAGTTGGGCATTCTACCTGACAGTGTTTTTCTTTTGTCCTCTAAATCAGTGGTTCTCAACCTGTTTTGTACCAGGACCCATTTGTAAACACTGATGGCTGGTCCCAATCCAGTAAATAGTTTAAGTAGGAAAAAGGACATTGACCCTGTTGTTGCCCCTCATTCCTGATCCTCTTCCCTCCCCCCCAAGGCCCCAGCCCCAAAGTGTGTGGGGCAGGGGTTGGCTGTGTGGGGCAGGGGGATGTGTACAGGGCATGGGGGGTCCCAAGCAGCTCTGAGCAACCCCTTGCAGGCTGGAACTCTGCCAGCCTGCAAGGGAAAATCCACGGTTTCCACATTTGTCTTCTTTAAAAGAGAATTGCTTTTTAAAGTTTTGTTGAACTATTTTTAAAATTTGTTCACAACCCTTTCATATATTCTTGTGACCCACTTTTGGGTCACAATCCACAGGTTGAGAAATGCTGCCTTAAATAAACTTATACCCTTTTCCTCCTGCATTTGGGCAACCAGAGAACAGACACATTTATGTGTTCAACTGGTGTTCAGCTTTCTTTCTGTCATTGCAGTATCTTAGACCTTGCACTTAATGCAAACCTGTAATAGCTCTTAAAATTAGAATGCCATAGGGCAGAGTACAGATGGATTATAATGGCCCTTTTCACCTAAGTGCATCCATCCAGAGACTTGTGTCTCTGTGTAGTTGGGTTACACTAGGAGATATATGTCCTGGGGGTGCTGACTTACAGTGCCTCCAGAAGCTGCTGCAGCATGTACCCAGAAGTGAAACCTTCATGTTGGACTTGTTTGTCGCAATTTCAGTGAAGAGCACTTCATTTCCCTTATAACCAGACTGCTAGCTTAATGGCTTGCCTAAATCAGATTTCTCATATTCATGTGAGAGTGCAGATGTGATGAAGAAAATATGGAAATCTATAAATGTTTTGTTCACACACTGCAGTGTTTAAAAAGTTCCTAATTTTAAAAAGTATATTTTCGAAGTTAACCCTTCTTTGCTTATAAACTTACAATTCACATTTCCATTAAAAGTATATTGATAAGAAAGATGTAGTTGGTATCAGGGCTAATAGGTTCATTTAGGTTTAAAAATTATACTTTAATATCCTCACTTACCAAAGAAGCTTTAAGGAGCACACTGTGATCATACAACAATTTGGAGATGGTTCTGATCTCTGTGTGATTATATTTTAAAGGAAGTTTCATTGCCATTTCATCAACATGGTGATTTCTACCCATGGATTCATGTACTGAAATCAGAGGAGAAACTGACTGATTCCCATTAACAACAAGAAAATAATGGATAATCAGTCACACATGATTGCAGTATCTTTCAGGGCATAAACTGAAAATAATCATTTTGGACATTATAAAACTTCAGTATTCACAATGCAGGCCACTGACGTCAAATAAGTAACCTTCATAAGTAAAGGTTAACATTAGGTCTTGACGCTCTTTGTAACATTAAAATAAACTGGACACCTTTTAGCATGTGGCTGTCAGATATATCATCCAAAAGGCGACATCACTGATACTACTAAGTATAATGTTATAGTGACATTAGGGTATCTAGATATCTCATAACAACATTGACCTAGCAAAGAAGCAGATTAACTATAAGGCATACCTTCTGAGATCTTTCTAAGATGCCAAGATCTTCTGCAGTAGAAAAAGTAAAATGAAGACCTGGTATTGCTAATTTAAAATGCATGAAAGAAAAATGTTCATAATAAGTTATACAATAATATAGTACATTATAAACAGTAAGAGAGGGAAAATATTTTCTTTGCAGTGCATTTAGAAGTTGTCCACTTGTAAGAAAAGTTTTGTTCAATGATAACAAAAATCTACAACTTTTTATTGTTTTGCTACCAGAGCAACTGAGAATTTATGATTTCGGTTTTGGTGGGGTTTGAACAGGTATAAAGAAGCTACTTTATTCAGCCCCAAAGTTCAGAGAACCAGAGAAAGTCATGACTGAGGTCAGTTTACAGAAAGCCAGCCATTGTCATCTTTAAATTTAAGTGTGATGCCAAGCAACCTGCAAGAACATGTTCAAATGTTACTTACCAATTGGCTTGCAATGGGGAGGTTGGTGCTCGATTATGAAATGTTCGCAGCAACAATACTTGGCACCACTTTATAGGCTAAGAAGGTTCTGGGTTTTATTTTAAGACTTCAAAAGATTTTTGGGGGTGTATTTTCAGCAGCATTTATCAGTTACAAAGAACTTTGGGAAAGATTTCAAGTAGTGTAAGACAGCATCCTGTCTTAATTGTCTTCTTAATATTTTTGATAAAGCAGGGCAATAATAAAACACATTATATCAGAACATAGAACGTCATCCTTGTCATTGACTCCAGCCCCCTCTTTCTGCAGGTAACAAAGTCATGTTATCGCTTTCATAACTAAACCAAGTTCCCTTTTAAACCTAATTAGGTTTCTTGCACTTGTTCAGTTCCGTAGGAGTTAGGTCCCTGAATACCTTGGTACATAAATGATTTGCCTAGGTTCACATAGGATACTTATGAAAGAGGTAGAAAATGTAAGCTAAACCCCAAACTGATGAACCATCCTTTCTCTCAAGAGCAGTAGTTGCTGCCTATGTAGGGGCAAGTTACCTCTTAAGAGCCCATGCCTAGGTTCAGTTTTGGAGTCCTCCTCTTAACTTGTTGGTAGCTGCAATTCCTCAATTCAAAGATAATTTCTACCATCTTTGGAGAGGGGGGATGGCTCATTGATGGGTCTTGAGGTGACTTAAGAGCCCAATCCTTGATACACAGATCTATTTCTGGAAGTTGCAGGTCTTTCTACAGGGGAGTGCAAGCTGCAAACTGGGAGTTCTCTCCTTCTCCTTCCTCCACTCTCTCTTGTCTGCTTAGTAAGATGCCTTACCTGAAAACGGGCTGCTGCTTGGTTGAGGTTACAGCACCACTAGAGATGGTTGCCAGCCAGCTCCTCCTAACTCTTGATGTCCACATTTATTTTCTTGAGGTATGCCTTCAGTGTGTCCTTGTAGTGTTTCCCCTAGCCACTGCAAGATCTTAAGCCATTACCAAATTGGGAGTAGAGCACTTGTTTTGGAAGATGAGAGTCAGAAATCCACACATAATGGCTGGTCCAGTGAAGTTGTTGCTTGAGGATCACCAGCTCAATGCTGGTAACATTGGCTTCTGCAAGGATGCTGGTGATTGTGCAGTGATCTTCTCTTTTGACGTGGAGGATTTTCCAGAGGCATCATCGCTGATACCTCTCCAGGCTCTTGAGATGATGGTGGTAGGTTACCCACATTTCACATGCATAGAGGAGATATGGGGTGATGACTGCATTGTACATCTGGATCCTGGTGTCTTTCCACAGATCACAATGAACAAAGATTCACCAAAGCAATTTCCCAAATGAGGCATTTGTGCACTGGATCCTATGCTGGATCTCCTCATCAATGTTTACTTTCTGACAGGGGTGGCTACCAAGGTAGGGGAAGTGCTCAATACCTCTAGGATCTTTCCCTTAATGGTAATTTGGGGAGGGGAGTGGGGATCACATTCATGGCCTGATGCAGGCTTATAAAGCACTTTAGTCTCTCAATGTTCAGAAAAAGGCCCCAAATTTGGTAGGCTTCTCCAAAGAGATCCAGCCCAGTCTGGAGGTTTTCCTCAGTGTATGCAAGGATGGCAGAGTCATCAGCATATTGAAGGTCAAGGACGGCTGTTTTGACTACTTTGGCCCCTGAGTGAAAAAAATCCAGATTGAAGAGCCCTCCACCATTTGGTATTCAATGTGAATTCTGGAAGAAAGCCTGTACTTAATGAGAACCAGGATGATTCTCCAAAAATGGAGAGCAGAGTTGAAGCAATTACACATCCTTGCCTGACCCCAGTTTGGATGACAAATGGATCTGTCTCTGATCTGTTACAAAGAACTATCGCAGACATCTGGTCATGGAGAAGCCTTAGGACCTTGGTGTACTTTGCAGGACATCCAGATCTGGCCCGTACTTTCCACAAGGCTTCATGATTGATGAAATCAAAGGCCTTATTTAGGCAGTGAAGGCTATATACAGGTCCTGATGTTATTTCTGACACTTTTCTTGGACCTGGAGAGCAACAAAAATCATGTCAATTGCCCCACCGAATGGTCTGAAATCACACTGAGATTCCAGGAGGACTTCCTCAGCAGGAGATAGAAGATGTTTCAGGAGGATGAGGGCAAGGATTTTTCCATACTATGGAAAGGAGGGCGATATCTCAATAGTTCCCACACACAGACTTACCTCCTTTCTTGAAGATGGTCATAATGTTGGCATTCCTCAGGTTTGTTGTTCCAAATTCAAAGAATACATTTGTGGGGTCTCAGTACCAGTTCCTTGCCACCAGCCAAGAAACTAGGTTGGTGGTTTATTATAGTTGGGACTAGACAACCATACTAAAACATAACTGCAGAGGACCAGTTTGGGGCTCTGAACAATTTGCACTATCTCCCCATTGGTCCTGTGACTGTTTTTTTATTGATTGTAAGTTGCCTAGGGCACAGACTATTTCATTTATATTGTGTACACCATACTAATCAATATTAAAATAATAAGTAGCACCATCCTAGATAATTCTGTATCAAACAAACGAGCAAGCAAACAAAACTAGGGCAAACTCCGAAAGGCAAAATGAGCTCCTTGGGTGATGTGGATAGAGAAGGGTCAATCCTTGCACTCTGGCAGTAGCTGCTACTGTGGCATAGGCTTGGGCTGCTACAGCTGGGCACTGGCTTCCTGAACACAGGTTCCCCAGGAGCTGCCAGTCTGGTACCCTCTAAACGGGCACCTGAGGCTGGTCCCCACTTGCCCCCTGCAGATATGCTAGTGCGAATTCCTTCTTTTTATCCCTTGTCCAGGAAAAACTGATAAATACTGTTTCCCTCACTCCTTCTCTCCAGTTACTTAGAAAACCATAGGCATGCAGCTGACATCTATGTGCAGTGTGTTAAATATGACTGTTGAGGACAGGGAATGAAATAGAAGAAAGACAAAAAATGTTTTTTTCAGTATCATATAAAATGCCAGTGGCAGGTTTTACTTCAACAGGGGAAGGAAAACTGACACAGTCTGTAGAAAGAGAGGAATATATTGGTGAGGAAAAAATGATCAATGTACATTTTTTTAAATGGCCTGCATTATATTACTCTAAGCCAGAGAAAACAGATGAAAGCAATGCACTAAGTGATGGAGGAAGGTTGTAACTAAATACAGAAAGACATGAATTATTAAAAGGCTAATGGATGACAGGAACAATTCAACATAGATGAATTATAACTCCGAGAATTTTGCTGCACAAGTTCATATGACACAAGGAACAGAAATAATGTAGCAAGGGTGCATGAAGAATTAATGAAAGCCGAGCACCAGAAAAATAAATGATAAACTTCCAGGAACACAATAATGATGACTCTGTCAACCCAACCTATGTATATTGCAAAATATTAAATAGCTATACACCATTATTTTTCATTGTTAGAAGATGGTGGCCAGATTTGTATCACTTCTTAATATTCTTGTTTAGTTGTTGTGGTTGGATTTTTATGGCATATGTGAGACAAATCCTGGAGCGGCACAGTACCTAGAAAATGTAGGCACAGTACGAGAGACGCAGAGCAAAATCTTCTGTCCCGGTTGTTTCACACAAGCATGACAATAACTGCAAGGCTTCCACAAGAGAGCTCTTAAGAGTATTCTGAGATAGGGCCTCTTACTGTTACTGGAGAAATAAGATCTCACTCAGATCTTTCAAACTACTTCAGTCACCAAGAAGATGATGTGCAGTAGAGCCCACTCCGGGTGGTTTTAGGCATTTCCTTGTGCATACCAACTGACATCTCACTACATTACCCAGCAGTATTTTGACAAAGCTGGTTTTATTACATCACAATGTGAATGCCTTTTAAAATTATTTTTAATGATGGAAAACTTAAATAATAAGTTTAAAATAATGTACAAGTTAGAATGAACTGTCACATCAATGCAGTGCCAAGGCAATCAGAATGCAGCTACTTCTGCCGCCCCCACCAACATATTCCCTTTTTCCATTATACAGGCTAACATGGGCTGCATGTGTCCTCTGCCAGGCAGGCTATGGTAGTGCCACAGTGGCACGCAGTATGCGGCCATATCACCCTCATTGTGGGCTGTGGTGGCAGCATGCAGCCCTCTCCCCTCTGTCCACTACCCAGTGGTATGTGCCCTCCCCCAACCACACAGACTGCAGTGGCAAAACATCTCCCAGTTGGCAGCATGCAGTCACCCTCCCCTCCACTATATGGGCTGCACAGCTGCTGCATGGACTCTTAGGCTCTGCCCTGCCATGCAGCAGCAGGAAAGGTGGCTGCATGTTAACTGCTAAAGGGCCACATATGGCCCATGGGCCTATGCTGGTCTCTCTCACAGGTCACATGCAGCCTATATGATCCACCATTTGGACAGCCCTGATATAGCCTACTGCTGGTCAGTAAAATGAATATAAAGACATAGATTAGAATGATATTGCAACTATCCACACAAGCCCATTGATTTTGCTGGGGTTGTGAATGAGGATAAAATTTGATTAGTGCTTTTGGGCTTAAGCACAGGTACAAGTTATTCATATATATTCTACTTTGATTTTAATGGGTCTCTTTGATGTTATTAGCAAGAAAGATGTAAAGAGCTGCACATAATCAATTTGTACACAATGCCACACATGCATTGACAAATTATATTGATCCTTCAAAACCCAAGAACTATGGGTATGGTTAAGCTGCAAAAGAGATACCACAGACAACTTTAAAATAGCTACTTTAGGCATCAGAAAAAGACTAACTTCAGGAATGTAGATTTCATCCTGCCTCTTGAGCAGGTTTTCCAGAGCACTCTCTTAACGGTATTATTTAATGTGAGCAGAGAGGCAGTTGATTTTTATTTTTCTCTTACTAACAACATTTTCCTATGCAACTCTGTGACACAGTCTTGCCAGTCAAAACTAAGCTTAATGCAGTAATACGTTTCACTAATGCGACACCTTTTTTCTCTAATGGATGTTCTTTTGTGATAGAACATACACACACACACTAGGGCTCTGAGAAGCTTTGGTCCCTGATTTGATTTAATGGAGATTCAGCCTCAGGATCTTCAGATTTAGATTTGGCTGAATGGAATCAGGAACAGTGATCCAAATCATTGAATCGAATCACAGTCCTGGATTCGGGACAAATCTGAATCGAATATGGCTTGTTTTGCACACCCATCTCACACACACACACACACACACACACTAAAAGCCCTGTTATCTGGCATTTTTACTAATCGGCATTTCTATTAACCAGAATTTCCGGCCAGTCAGCCAGATGTGAGGGGGTGGAGCTCACACACTGCCACCCACAACCCTGCGCTAGTGCCACTCTGCATGTGGCCACCACCCCCTGCTCTGTGTCTGGCTGGAAACTGTTGTGCCTCAGGTAACTGGCATTTTTAGATTACTGGCACCCCGCATTCCCCAATTATGCTGGAAAACAGGGCTTTTATTGTACATATATAATAGATTTTTCTCTTTGTATTTTTTCAGGGGCTTTTTTGTTGTGTATAGAACTACTCAGCTGTTCAGCAAAATTAACATTTGCTGTAAGTAATTGCAGGGGACACTGGAGACTTACCTTTTGAGATTGCTTTTGCACTTCTAGTTTGATTTTTTGTCATCGTTTATAGAGAGTTTGATGAGACATTTGTTTCTCTCTCCTTGATGTCTTTTGAATGCTTCTTGCTTTTTACATTTTTTACTATGTCATGTAAAATGTCATGATCAATTATAGCATCTCTTTCTCTCTCTCTCTTGTTTTACTTATGTTCAAACTATATCAGAACTACTTTTACCCTCTCCAACCCCTCATTGAAATGCAGTCATCCAGTAGAAATATTGAAACCTGGAGGTAATTAACAACTGAAGGTATTTTACTTAAGTATATTTTGTCACTTGAAAGCCTTGCATCAAGATCATCCGTCTCTCTAAAGGATAAATTCTAGTGCCATCACAAGCTCTACTCCTGATGCAAAAATCACTTGGTGAAATTCTGTCTTGTGTTAATACAACAGATCAGACTAGCTGATCGTAACTGCTCCTTCTGGCCTTAAAATTTATGAGTCTGAATTGTGGCAACTTTTTAATAGCTCACAGAAGCACTCCAAAATAGTTTAGGTTATAAAGAAGAAATGAAACTGCAGATAGAAGTGTAAATAGCAGTGTGTAATGGCTCAGGCTGGAATTTGCCTGGCATACTAGAGTTAACATGCTTACTTTGGGGAAAAATTCATAGATAGTTTTTAATTTCTGCAGGTAGGAAGCTTCTTGGGTTTATGGTACATCACAGTCTAGAGATGGGACATAACCCCAGCTGCAAGTGGTAAATATTATTGTTTGACATCTAAGTACTCTCTGCTTGGGAATCAAAATGTCATCAATAAAGAATTCATTCAACAAAAGGAACAAAATGTGTCTTGTACTTTTGCTTGGCATGGATGCAGTGTGGTACAAAGGAAAGCTTACTTAGTTGATTCAGCAGTGGAACTAAACTATGAAACCTTAACAGTTTGGGTCTTACAATTGTTTTCCAGGTGTCAAAACAAGAATGAGTTTCAGTGTATCTTCTGCTACCTTCTATTCACAGTGTCAAATTTTCTTTACTAGTGCCTTATACTCCTGAGAGCTCTTTAAACCTATGTAATCAGTCCTCTTCTCCCTGAAGAAAAAGCTGGAGAAGGAAGAAGTGGAAATTGATGTATTTGTACTGAGGAAAAAAGGAAGCTGAACAGCAAGTAGATGAGTTGGAGGACAAAATGAAAAATGTGAGTAAAGACATATACGGCACGCAGAGGCTGAAAGGAGGTGGGGGGAAGAGGTGTTTTTCTGGATTGTAATGAAAGAGCAGGCTTTGCTAAAATTGAAAAGAAAACACCTGGAAAACAATTGTAAGACCCAAACTGTTAAGGTTTCATAGTTTAGTTCCACTGCTGAATCAACTAAGTAAGCTTTTAGGATACAAAATTATTGAAAAGTTTTGGTTTTATTCATTCTGTCCACTGAGATTAGAGAGCACAGATGGTCATCCAGAGTGCTTCTAACTAAATATTACACAAACTGAAGGATTTATTATTAGGATCCTATAAGATGGCAATAAATTAAATGAAAAGGACAATAGCAAGCTGTTAGAATAAATGAATGTCTAAGTGTCTAGATATTTCATGCCCCCAGATATAATTAAGTGATTCAAGATGAGAAACTCACATTTTTAATTTTATGGCCTAATTTTTTTGAGTTGGAGTCGGTGGGGCAAATATATCTGTGGTGCAACTCTAAAGGACTGAGTGCATTCCAGAAAAAAAGTTGCTTAATGAAGCTATTTTACATTCAACATTTTTCTGGCTTGCTTTGAAAGGTGACAAAGCCTGTATTCCTTCTATAACCTTAATCCTGACAGGAAGCTTCTTAAACCTAATTGATCAACTCAAACTGGGAAATGTATGAAAGTGTCTCTTCTGATGTAGGTACCCATACATTCTGGCTAGGTCTAGAGGGAACAAAGGGATAGGACTAGAACTTTGATACCTTTCCAATTTTGGACTCTGCCACAGATTCCCTGTATGACCCCAGTCACATCACCCAGTAAATCCCCATCCATAAAATGAAGGTAAAATACCTCCTTGCTACTCAACTGTCTTTTAGAAATAAATTCATTAAGGTTTGTGAGCACAGGTACTATAATGTTCAGAGCCATATAAGTGGAGACAGATATTAAGAGCTGAAGATTTTTCCTGTACAGAAATGAGCGAGTATATATTTTATTTGATTAGTAGTGATTTACAGTACTCTTTGACCAATTGTGTTTCTACATTTCTTAGCTGCTTAGTTGTTAAAAGCCATTCTTATCGCTGGGAAATTACTTCTAACTCCGTAAAACTTTCTGAGTACTGGTAAAATTATAGAAAGAGTCATTTAAGTCTCAAAAGACAGATTCCATCTACATAGAGAACCCTGATCAGATTTCACAAAAGTCTTAAACTCAGTACAAGACTTAAGAGAATTATGATAGTTCACAAAAAATGGACCTACCATTCCTTTACCTACCTAGACACATTCTGTTGTAAGTGGATGCACTGAGAAGTGCTAAACTGACAGCCAAAGATGATGAATTCCTCTGTTCCATCCAAAAGGTCAGGTTGAACACAGACAGATGCTTCTCTCCTTTGATAAGATAAAGTGTCTCAAACTTGACCTATATGGACCACCTCAGAGGGCAAGAAGTTGTTCAGTATTTATTACATAAAAATGTTTAGGTTCTACCCATACCATCCACTCAACCAGAATGTAACACATCTGAAACATGTTGCAACACCACACTGCATTGCAGATTGTGCCATTGAAGAGCCCTTGTTTAGGAGTTCAGTCTGTAGCATGAGGAGCAGCCTAAGGATGGTTGTCTGGTGAAGCAGTCAAACAAAGAAAAAACTTGTATAGCAGAAATTGATCCCATAAGTGCAATTAGATTCATGCAGCAGAACTGTGAAACTTGCCTGATTTTTCACCTCACAGCTAAAATTCACAGTGTCAAAAGTTTGGGTTCATTCATCAGGCTACATCAAAGCCAATTTGGAATGGCTCTGTTTCCTTTAAAAAATGTTTGCTTACTTCTAGTTTCATTTATAAGTCAATCAATTTAGTAAAAATGGTATTTATAAACATTCATTTTAATTCTGAATAGCCATTTTCATGCACCTTATTTTCTCTTTGCAAACATTTATACAAACATGCTTTTGTTTATATAAGTTTTTAGCAAATGTTCATTCTATATGTGAAAAACCGTATTTGTAGGTAAAGAGTTTGCAAACAAGAGTATTCCATGTGAATTACTCCCTATTTTTATTTAGTACTTGTGATGTGTTATCATAATTTCTAAAAGGTTTCAGCCTTCCACTCAGGGAGCAGAAACCTAGCTATACCACTCTGATGACCTCTGACACACCATAACTAGCAAAGAGTCAAAGCCAAATGTTTGTAAAACTACATTGTCTGAAAAATATTTGTATAAATGATTCAGCAAATGCTTGCTCACAACAATGCATGCAAACAAAACAAGACTGGGGCAAGAATGATTTATAAATATTAAATATTGAATTTCATGGATAATTAATTTATTGTTAAAGAGTATACCAACTGTAGTAGTCAGAGCCTAATTGACTGGCGTCGAATCACTGATAGGGGAATTTTTCTGTTTTCCATTAATAATACCTGTAGGCATTTTCATGACAAATACTATAAAAATTCTAACCTGGTACATTTGCTGTGACCTTCTGGATAAAGAAATCTATTTTTAATTAGGACAAACTATTTCCCAGTTGATAATAAACTGATATTTTCTATTCAGAATTACCTTGTGAAAAGTCACTTTGTCAAAAAAATAAACGTAGATTTGTGGTTAACAGACACAAAACAGATAGTAAACAGACATTGTATGACATTTGCAAAGCTTTGGTTAGGGCTTTAGTAAAGGGAGAAGTCAAACAATCTTGAAGATCATCATCTTTTTTTACTATAAATAGGGTATCTAATCTAATCGTCATCCATTTTTAGCACGTGTTTATGCCTTGTTGATTAAATAGTAATGTTATCCTATCATGTTTGAGAAGAGGCCATTTCCTTTACTTAGGCCCAGATCCTATTCCACCTCTCAGCAGCGTTCCCTCTAAGCTGCACAGCATAAGCGCACCTGCATGGCCACGTACGCCGCACAGCTTAGAGGGAACAGTGCCTCTCAGGGCTCTTTTACTTTTTTGAATGTATCCCAACAAGGATGGACCTGACAACATGCATCTTCTTCAAGCCCTGTTTCACAGGTGAAGCTGCTTGGGGCTATTCCTCTGAGGCTCTGTCTCTGTCAAAGATTCCTTTTTTTGTTTTGGAGCTTTGTTTCTCTATACTTTAATCCTCCATTCAGAATGAAGATAATGAAAGTCATGTTAATGAAGGTCATAACAGTCCTAGAACAAATGACTATCCTAGCACAAGACTGAGATGTATGCAGCAAGCTATAATTAGTTCTCAGCTGTAAGGGCGTGTCTACAAGAGACGCTTTACTCATGATTAGAGCAAATTACTGCACAGTAAACATCACTGTCTACATATTTAGACACTTACTGTGCAGTAAATTTGCACTAATCATGAGTAAATTTGCTATTTGGAAATACAAGTAGGAAATGTGCTTCCAGTCAGCCCCACCACTAGGGGGCCATCTGCAGGCCAGCCCCAGGGCCAGGCTTAGGGATGGGGTGGCTTGTTGCCTGCCCCAGGCCATTAAAATCCTGCAGGAATGTCAGGGCCCTGGGACATTTGCAGCCAGAAGCCAGTGCTTCTCTCACACAGTACACTGGCCCCTGCTGGCGGGTGAGTAGTTTGCCTGGTGCCTCGGCAGGGGGGAGAGGGGGACCGCCATTGTCACTGCCACTGCAGCTGCCACTCCCACTGCCAGGCATCCTCTGCCCACTGTGCCCAAGCCTCATGGAAGAGCTCCCTCCAGGCCTCACAGATGTTATGCGGTATGCAGGCCATGATGATGACCCAGGGGATGTTGGCCTCAGTGACTTTGAGGTGGGCAGTGAGGGTGCACCAGCATCTTTTCAGGTGTCTGAAGGTGCACTCCACAAGTGCGTGGGTCTGGCTCAGGCACCAGTTGAAGTGGGCCTGGCAAGGGTCCAGCTGGCTGGTGTATGGCTGCATAAGCCAGGGAAGGAGTGGGTAGGTGGGGTCCCCAATGAGGGGTGGGGCCATCACTGCTCCCAGCTAGAAGTCCAGCACCTGTCGTATGGAGTCCTCGTTCTCCACCAGGTCTGGCAGGGCAGAGTTGCAGAAGACAAGGGCATCAGGGTGCTGCTCTTCCAGATGATGCGCATGTTGGTGAAGTCACTGTGATGGTCAATGATGGCCTGGAGCACAAAGGAGTCAAAGCTCCACTGACTGTAGTAGGCGTAGTCACTGTGGGGCAGGCAGGTGACAGGGATGTGGGTCCTTTCCAGGGCCCCAATTCACTGTGGGAATCATAGGGCAAAGAACCCCACTACCAGATCCAAGGGGTTGCACACCTGGAGTGCTGTGTGCCCCAGCATGTCCTGAAGGGTGACACACACCTCCAGGACAGCTTTCCCAGCAGTTGCCTTGCCCATGCTGAAGAGGCGGCCAACATAGTGCAGGCTGGTGGGTGTGGCCAGCTTGAGCAGGGCAATGGCCAGTTGGGTGTCCCCTGGGAGCGGCTGCTGCATGGTGGTATTCTGCCACTCCAGATGCAGATGGAGCTGCATGAGGAGGTCCTGAAAGGTAGCTTGGGTCATGCAAAAAAAGTCCAACAATTGCTTGTCATCCCAGTGGTCTGGACAATGTGCACAGGCAGACCCACAAGCATTGCAGCTGGAAGCCCAGGAGTGTATGGATGGCCCCACGGGTGGTATTCAGGAGCTCATCATTGGCATCCCTGCTGGAATCCAGGCAACATGGAGTCTGGGTCACAGCAGCACGGTGGCAGCAGGCCTGGGACTGTGCAGTAAGCCAGGCCAGGTGGCTGCACCACATGGGGGAGCCACCAGGGACAAAACTGACCTAGGCCAGTCAACAGTTTCTACTGTGTGTTACCAGGGTGAGCATGGTAGTGAGCAGAAGCTCTAAGGCCTCCTGGACTTTGCTCCTAGGGCTGCACACCACTCTGGGCCAGGAAGGTAGGTGGCCAAGGAGCAGCATGTGGGGCTGCCTTTTAAAAGTGGCCACCAGCCGCAGGCAGCTGTGACTCATGCCTCCAGCTCCCCCGGGCGGCTGCAGGGAGTTGGTGCAGGGCCAGAGACAGCAGGAGCAAACAGCTGCCAGCAAATCTGCTCCTGTATCCTCGCACATGTAGACGCCTGCCCAGGGTGGGTTTATACTAAAGTAATTTACTCTAGAGTAAACCCACCCCACAGCATTTGTACATGTAGACTTTCCCTAAGTAAATAAATGATTTGCCTTGTCTTTGTCCCTGAGTTATAAGGGAGAAAAAGCATGCAAAATTGTATTTTATATGTCGGTTGTTAATTATACAGGGTATGAAAATATGAATATGGTACTGTGAGGCAAGGTAGGGTGTCAATTTACTGTGTATTAGTTGCCCTGTAGTATTTGCCATGTGCATGGCATGGTACCAAATATGCACCAAATATGACCTTCACCAAATATGAAGTAACTTACCCCTCAGTGTATGAGCATGCACAGTGAGTTACCATGGAGTAGCTAATGCACAGAAATTCACACCTACTGCATTTCCCCACAATGTTCTTAAAACAAGTCAGCTATAAATAGCTGCAGGAGATATGCAGAACAAATCCATCCCTTTGAAGTGGGCCCCTAAGAGTGGCCCTAAGATGTGGCAATTATTAATAGTACTGATCAATTGAAAAGAAGAATATTTCTAATTTTGCACTTCTGTATTTTGAGATATGTTTCCATAACTAAGGGGTCTGAAGTGGACTGACTGGAATCCAGTCTCTCTCTCTCTCGCTAACGCTCTCAGCAATTACAGGAAGGAAAAATAAGAATGTTTCCTTTTTCTTTCAGCTCTCCAATTTAGTAGCGATATCAGTGGTTTTGAAGGAGTTTTAGACTGACGTGGGTATTCCTTTTGGTATTCTCCACATTAACATAAGAAGAGTCTGACTTCTCACCCATTTGACAAATGCCATTTTACATGGGAATTGTCTTGTGGTTTGAATGGGGAGAAGGTGAGTAAGAGTTCCTTTGGATTCTACTCCCTGGATTCTGGCCCTAGTTTTGCAGCTGACTTGAGTGATCTTGAGAAAATCACTTCATTTCAGTGTCTCATTTTTCATACTTGTAGAGTTAGAAGAATAATAAACACTTGCCTCACTGGCTGGGTATTACAGTATTTAGTTGTTTTTAAAGTTATTTGACAGGTAGAAGGCACTTGAGACATTTAAAATTCATTCCCATGTTCAGAAACAAATATTGCATCTCACTATTCCAGTATCTTAACTTCAGCATTTTTACCTAGTCACAAAATGATACAAATTCAGGTATTTTCATTCTTCTTCAAAGGACAGGTATTTTGCTATGCCTAGATAGTACAAGAACTGAACCTTCATATTGAATAAACCTCCTGAATTTTTCCTAACAGAATCCCATGTGGATGTTGTGCACATTATACTTTTTACAACCATAATTTATAGTCTACTAGTGGTTTAAATGCAGACATAGGCAACAGAAAATGGCAGCATATGTGAAAAGCAGCAATCCCTACTAAAAAATTACAGCATGAAGTGATAGTAGTGGTGTTCCCATCATCCACTTGCTTGAAGGGAGAAGAGACCAACTCTGTTCTTCTGGCTTTGGCGGTGGGAGACATTAGCTGTTACTGTTCAGACCACTTTTGGAATCCTTTCTCTGCTCATTCCCATGATTATCCTTGCCCCTCTGATCTTATGCTGGTGCAGCCCTCCTCCTCCCTCACATCTGGATTATCATTCTGCATGCCTTATGCAGGGGTTTGAGCTAGCAGATTCTCTTAAATATCATTAACTCACTCATTAGTCTATGTGGGTCATTGCAGCTATTGCAAAAGTCACCTGTGCAGCCACACTGCACATTCTGCTGCAAAGCAATCCTCACCACTGGACTTAAATTTATCTCTCAGAAAATGTCAGGTAGTGGGAAGAATCTGCTTCTTCTTTGTTGCTGCTTCTGTCAGGTACAGGGAACAGAATATAGCTGTTGACATTTAAAATAGCTTGAATGAATATATTCACCCCTCTTTCTGCATATACCCCCACAAGAAGATTTTCTGACGGCTTTTATTTTTTTATTTATGTTTAATTTTAAGCAGGAAGGCTGGTTTTCAAATGTCTAAATAATGGCCTTTGACAACCAGTTTGGTTACCTTTCTCTGCCTATTTGAGACGCACACAGATTTTCTTGCTCCTTATTTAAAGAAAAACATTAACATCAAATGAAGCTGCATTTACAAGAATAGCATCCCTATGCCATTTTAGAAGAAATATTTTGTTTTAAGTGCATCTTATTTCTCAAAGAATGTATTATTTATTTTTGCTGTTGATTTTATGTGCTTTTTTTTGTCTATTTTCATCCTTACAACCTTCACACATTTCTTGGTTCTATCCAGAACTATGATTAAAATTACCAAACACTTCGGAATAAACCTATAGGTATTTACATCATGTTGCTCCCACTATTATTAGCAATCATATTCACTATATTAGCTATGTAAAGTTTGGGTATACTGCGGACACATACATTTCAAAATATAAGCCATACCAATACTTTTTTACATTGCTGTATATTCTCAACGGGTCTACTTTAGAGTTTAAAAATATTTACTTTATATCAGGAGTTAATGCAACTCTGGACACCATTTTTATACTCACTTAAGTCCTTACACAATGGGATGGGAACTGGGTTTTCAAAACAGTGGGCGCATCTACATGTGACGCTATGTTGCCATAGCAACACGCTACAGAACCATAGCATTAGCAGTCACAAACCATGATGCCGCACCTATGTCGCTGTAGCAACACGGCCCCTCATTATAGCGTGTTACTATGGTGACATAGCAGCTAAAAATAACCGTGTGAAGTGCGCATGGCACAGTACAGGCTGTTATGTTGCCATCGTTTAGTACTTCCAAAAGGAAGTACTAAATGATGTCACAGTAACAGTGGTGCCATAGGGACACATGTAGATGCTCCCAGTGACAATTTTAAATGAAGGCATGTTAATAATACCATGAATGTTGGTTCTTAAAAGGTCAGAATCTTCTTAGCATTAGAACTTTGCAAATTTGGAATATAGAATGGAACACACAGTGAATCAACTAGCAGAAGACTGAAAAAACAGCTATAAAAAAAACAGTATTTTAACATACAGAGACACATTGAGTTTCAATGGATCATCATTTTAAACTGGCTATAACATTAAATCCCTCCCTTTCTCTGAAATCTAAAATGTATATGGAGACTGTTTTACATTGCCCTGGTGTTTATTTTAAGATTCTGAAATAGAATGATGGACAGCAGACAAGGGGACACATAAATAAAAACTGTATAAGATATCAAACCAACCTTTACTACCCAAGTATTTTATAGCAGCTTTTAATGTCTAGAAATGACAGTTCCAAATCTGGTAAGGTGTTTTCATCTAATGAGTACTCATTTCTGAATTCTTCAAATGCTTTGCTGGAAAAAAAATTTCAACTTGGCACTGCCTTTTGTACCATTAGTATCACAATCAAGATAGCTTTACATCAGCATCTGTTTCTGTATACCAGTCTTAAATTACAACAAATCAAAAGTTTTTAAAGCTAAAAGAAATTTTGATTGCATTTTTAAAGTGACTAGCTCAAACCTTGATTTCATCCTCTAATTGATTGATTCTGCTACGATTCACCATATGGCACCAGAACGTTAAATACAATCCTAGGGGAGGGGTGTTCATAAAACATAATGGAGATTCCTTGCTGGAGATGTAAATTGCCATCCAGCCACAGTGCTAAGATTCTGTGTAGCAGGAAGTTGCACATGCTGAAGGTACAGATTGATTTTCAGGAAGCTATTATTCTCCCAATAGGTCAACAAATTTAGGCTTTGCAATTATAAATACTTCTGCAGATGTGATGAGCAGATTTTCACAAAGTAGAATAAGCAACTACTACTGTATAGTAGCTTGAATTGTATGTAGGGCGTCAAATATTTAGTATTCACCGGAGAGAGTCCTCTGGCAAGTGACCTTTCCTTTTTTCTTCCAGGGTAAATCTTTATTGTGCCCTCACCTTTCGCCCATTTAATAAATTTACAAGGGGATGAAACAATTACATTCATAGTATAGGAGTTAAATTTTAGGTTCTCTTGTTGTTTTGTGGATTGAAGGGTTTTTTGTCCCACTTAAATAAAACAGGGAGCAACAGCCATCTTTATTGTATGAGCAAAAAGGCTTAAGTGAATGGTTTTCAAGCATAACAGCAGGCAGGACCAGGAGATAAACACAATATGGAATAGCCATGTCTATGAACAGTAATGCATAACACTCAGTACTTAACAGCTTTGAAGGGACAAAAGATTGTTTAGGCTAGGGACAGAAATTACACATAAACTAGTGTAAGTGATTGGGAATCATTCAAATATGTAACCCAGCAGAAGTTCAGTGCACATAAACTGCTTTCAAAATGGCCTAAACCAGTTTAAAATAAACCTGGATGGATGTTGTATCAGACTTAACTGATTTAGATTAAATTGGTTGATTGAAATTCTGTCCCAGATCCCCTCCAGATTCAAGTTAACTCACAGCCCCCCCCCAGCATCCTAGGATGCTTTGCACCCCGCTGCAAACTCCCCGTGCAGAGCTGGCTAGCCTTCGCCCAAATTGTCTGCTCAAACCAAATAGGGAAGCATGCTTTAGTACCCCCGGCTTCTGGTCCGGGTCACTGCAGGTATGAGGCTGCATTTCCTAAATCAAAAGTACATGTCTGTTCACTCACTTATTGGTTCAATCAGCTTAGACTAACCTGCAAAGACCGAACTGATTAGGCCTTTGGCTTTTTCACTATCTATGCTTAGCCTTAGTGATCAAGATACTGGCATGGGATCCAGAAACCTTGGATTCAAGTCCTAGCCTTGTCACAGATGTTGTGTGTAATTTTGGATTGTTCACTTGTGCTCTGTATTCCCCAGTTTTCCATAATGCTTTTGCACTTCATCGAGATGTCTGAGGTGAAGCAAATCTCATTCATGTCTTCCTGCCTCTTGGCTCCAGCATTTAAAAATATTTTGCTTCCTTGGATGATGGGCTACAGGTAGACACTTACTGATGAAAATGATAATACCAATGGCAATTTATGGTTTTGTTCCTTGACAGCTAAAAATTAATGGCATTCTTAAAGAAAGAATGGTGCTAGGAAAGCAAATTGCTGAGGATGGGACTGCTACTGTAAGTAATAATTACACCCACATAGCTAAGATATTATGCTAATCATAGATTTCTATAAATCCTCTTGCCAGAAGAGAAATGCCATCAAGCAGCAATGACAGGGAAGTGGCACCTGTCTAGTTATGGATGATGATCTGGAATTTCTTTGCCAATTTACTTTCCTTTATATAACAGGTTTTGTGATATAGAAATCACTGAATTCCCCATGATGGAATGCAGTTGACAAAGTTGCATCTCTGATATATTATTTCCTTATCTTTCTGATTATTTAACATTTATATTACAGTGCTGCCTAAGGGGGGCTTATCATGGACAAGAACCCCATGTGCTTGTAACTCTATATACACCTAACAAAAAGTTAGGCCCTGCTTTTCTGTTGTATTTTTCTAAGCAATAGAGCCAACATAAGCAGAAGGGGGTGGGCAGTGCTATGGGGGTGGAAAGCCACCCTTAGACCACTGATCCTAGGCTGCCCTGAAGCCTGGACAGTAACTTAGACAGATCTTGTTAACACTGGATTTGGACCCAGCACCTATACCTTTGTTCTGGGTGGGCACAACCCTCAGACCAACCACAACACCTGCCAGTAGCTAACAGGCAAATTTATTGGTACAGAAAAGCAAACAATACAAACAATTAAATAATTCTATATCCACCAATCCTAGGGCTGACATCAGAGTCAAAATACATCTAGTTAGGATACAGGCTCCGCTCTGAGGCTCTTTCTCTTAGGTATTAGCAGTCTGGAGGTGAGATGACGAGACCCACAGGCCCCCTCCAGTGGGGTGCTTGAGGTGGGCTGCTGGTATTCCCTCGGTGTATAGTGACCTCAGGGACCCTTCCCAGGGGACAGGGATGGGGATGGGGACCTCTCTCAAGGAAGAGAAGAAGGGATGAGACAAAGGGAGGGACAGGAGGGACAAACAAGACGCTTTGTTAATCTCAAGTCTTTGCTTTTGTATTCTTCTTCCCCCTTGATGACTCCTGATGACTCTTCATCCATGGCTATCTCTGATTGGCTGTCTTTCTGTGGTCACACATCCGCATAGCCTTCTGGGCCTTTTCATAATTTGGTCTGTTCCCCCAAAACCGAGACTTAGGCCCCCCTTTTCTCTGAGGCCTTGTTGCTGATGTCACTTATTTTGTATTATGGAACATACTTCCTTTGCTTCCCAGGCTGTGTCCTTGTTGTGCCAGACAGACTGTCTGCTTCCAGGGCCATGAGAAGCTGTGTGTGCGTCTCCCAAGCTCTTTAGAAATTTATTTAACCCCTGCTGCCTATCTTGACCCCTCATAATGCATATATCTATACTTACAAGCCAATTCCCCCCAAAAAAGACCTTTAAATACTGTTTCTAAGTCAACGGATCTGGGAGTGTAAGTAAGTAAAGACCCCTTTACACATACAGCTAAAGCCGTAATGGTATCTAATGTGCAATCCACATAATTGTGCCTCCTGCCATGCCACACATTAGATTGCTGGAACCCATTGTGCCTTATTTTCTGGGATCCCAGAGCTCACAGATTCGCAATAGGGGCACCGAACTCCCTGTGTCAGCTGTGGTGGTTGCAGCAAGAGCAGTGCAGAGAAATGTTGTCACTGCTCTCTATGAGCCCTGCACCTCATGAGGCTCACGGCGGGGGCTGTGTTTTCCCTGTTGTCCCCACTGGGACCCCGGCAGCCAAACGCACTACCCCAACTGCAAGCCCTGCAGCCAGAGAGGCTTGCAGGAAGGGCACTCTCCTTTCAGCTGCAAGCCTTGCAGTTGGCAACAGGGCCACCCACCACTGCAAGCCTTGTCAGCTAGAGACCTAGTTGATGGTGGTGCACCCCTGTGTCTGAAACCTGACCAGTTGATGGGACTCTCAGCCACAGGGGAGCACTTGACCACATGTTTAATTAATGGAGTGATAAAACAAGCTACAAAGTTATTACACGGTTTTTGTGGCATAACTTTGTAGGTTATTGCTTGTTTTATCATGCCATTAATTGGTTGAACATGTACCTGGGTCACAATTTAAGGCATGATTACCTGATTAATCACACTGTAAATGTAAGGTGTAGAAGGGGCCCAAGTTGCAATAGCTTCTCTGATAAACCAGGAAAGCCAAGGCTGCAACTGAACTCCAACTAGCTTCAGGCATCAAGGACAACAAAAAGTTCTTTTTCAGGTATGTGGGGAGCCGGAGGAAAAGCAAGGGCAATGTTGGACCCCTGCTAAACCAGATG
>NW_017728886.1:33697166-33717502 GCF_001723895.1 Crocodylus porosus
TGACTTCCTGCCCTTTGGGCAGGGGGCTGGACTCGATGATCTCCCGAGGTCCCTTCCAGCCCTAATGTCTATGAAATCTATGAAAAATATCCGATATGGGCTACAGTACTGCCTCAATTATCCCCAAAGTGCTAAATTCTTACACTTCATTCTAAATTCTTAATGTGTCCTTCTGCCCCTAATACTGCTTGATTGCCAGGCCTTGCAAAGGCTGGTTGGACCGGACCCCAGAACTCTCTTTCTCGGGAGTGCCCTACTTGCTAGATTACTGAGTTGCATTTCTTCCATTTTTGCTCTTCTAGCTCTATGAGTCTTGTATACTTGCTTGGCTGCTGCAAGAAGGGGCAAGTAGTGTAGCTTAATCCATAGCATGTGAGTTAAGGAAGGTTGCATCCTCTTGGGCCTAATAAGTCCTGGAACCCAGGTTTCCCATTTCCTGGGTAATTGCCCTTGGCTAAGGCAAATATTCAGCCTGCTACCATTTTTTTCTACTGAGTGCTCTCAGCATTAAATAGTTACTTAGCCTGAGCTCTGTCCCTACCTATGGAAACATGGACTTAGCTTTATGTGTTTCGCAGGCTGATTTAGATTGCAACAGATCTAAAGTGGGGGGCATGGAGATATGTGGCTTCAATGGATTCTTTTCTAACTAAGAGATCTTTTTCAGGCCCAAATGGACATGTCTAACGAATAGTGGTGCCTAAGTGGTTTTTCTGTTACATGTACAAACATCAATGCATGATCAACAAGATAAATCTAGAGGGCACATCCACACATGCAGGCACATACGCTTGCAACAGCTCAAATAGAAGCAACACAAATTTGAGCCGGGGATTTTTGCCTCAGCACATAAGCCTGGACACGCACTTTGGTGTAGGGCAAGTTGTGCCACTTGGGGCAAAATAACCCTGCCCAGTTCCTCCCAGATCTGCAGCCAGGGGAATCTAGAGCCGGGGGATCTAGAGCCAGCACCTGTGCTGACCCCAGCAGTATAAAAACCTGCCCTGAAGTAGCTGAGAGCTACTTGTCCTTAGAAGCTTCTGAGGCCCAGCTACTTGGTACCTGGGGACACTACCCCTTGTGCCAGCTTGACTGCTGAAGCAGTCCTAACCTGGAGTGGCCCCTGTTCCCTCTACCCACTGCAGCAGTCTGGCAGTGGGAGCTGCCGCCTGGCTGTGACCTGCTGCCACCTGTGACAGCATCCACACCCTTGGAGCTATGGCCCCAAAGCTGGACCCAGAGCATCTCTGGAGGCTCAAGTCCCAGCTTACTTCAGGAGAACCACAGGGAACCATGCCCTGTGCCACTTTTCTCCATGGTGTTTTTATTTGATACCTGAAAATCCAGGTATCAAATTTTCATCCCGTGCTGCAAATATGTAGTGCAGACAACATTTTTTCATTCTCAGCATGCCTCTTGTGGCATCTCAAACTGGTTTGAGATGCTGCAAGAAGCATGTGTGCACTCATCTGGACATGCCCAGAGGGTACATCCAGACACACATGGTCATGCGGTATGTGGCAGAGCAGACACATTTGCAGTGTCACATACTGCACAGTCTGGTGTTCTCCATGCTGCAAGGGCATGCTGCCTGAGTGTGCGCTGCTCCAGATTTTTTGGGTTTTTTGACTTTTTTTTTTTAACCCATGGATATTCAGGGGTCAAAAAAAGCTGTAGATTAAAAAAAAAGGAGCAGTGTGCACTCGGGCAGCATGCACTGCTGAAAAGCGGAACCAGGCCATCCAGATCTGTTTTGCAGCTGCCACCCAGGCTCTGTGCAGCAGGATCACCATGGCTGCAACCCTGGGAGGCCCCCAGGACACCAGGTAAGGCTGCTGGGGCTAGCATAGTGCTGGCCCCAGCCTCCCCTAGTGACCCTGGGGTAACTTGCCCCTTGCCAAAGCGCATGTGGCATGGGTATATCCCAGGGACAAGTAGCTACAGTGCAAGGTGCATTGCTGCTGCTTGTCCCTGGGGAATCAAACATCCATGAACATCTGGACATACCCAGATATTTCAAGTAAGAATCTAAAGTATCAAAAACATTCTGACCAGTTTTGGTCTACTGAGTTTTTGTAAAAATAAGAATATCTGTATTATTTTTGTAGTAAAAAAAAAATGAAGGAAAGCTAATGGGAAAGCTAATAGAGTCTAAAGAGACTGAGTACCACTGGGCTAGATGATCTAATGTTCCCTGTTGGCCTGAGATTCCTAGAATCCATGGGCATTTTTACATGTGCTGTGGGACACAGCACAGGGCATTTTACTTCGCTAACTGTGCTAATTAAAAACACCTGCATGTCACATGTATTGGCATCCCTGCACTCAAAAAATGGCAGTGGGGAACTTTGAATTAAAGCTTATTGAACATGTTTTATTTCAAAGCAACCCACCGCCATTTTTGCAGTGCAGAGATGTGCTGGGACACTGATACATGTGATGTGGAAGGTTTCCAGAGCACATCAATTTCTGTGCTCCAGCATGCTGGATTTCCAGCACAACAGAGCAAGCTCCATGCACATATATAGGAGGCTTATAAGATGGTAGGTAGAGATACATAACTAAAGGGCCCATTCTCAACTCTTGGCTTCACTGCAACTACTCACCTATGTAAATACTGTTCAGTGTGAACCAGGATGGCAGAATTAAACCTTTTTGATGCAGTTGTCTAGAAAAGCATGAGACAAAATAAGAGTGGCAAGACCCTTTTCTGTAATAACCATTACAAATTCTAGCTGCACTGGACTAGCTGGGATCAGAGCTCTTATTTTTTATTCTTGTATTAGTTTGAATGCCTGTGATAGGCAGCATAAATAGAAGTCATGAATGTGGCTATAATGGAGTATGCTCAGTCAAGATGTTACAGGAATATCAAGGAGAGAAAAAGCCAAATGTCCTGCAAGAAGAATAATCTGTAGCAATCACAAAAAGAAATGGTAAAGAAATATAAGTATCGTACATCTCCAGCTTAATCACAGCTTGTGGTGATGGGAGACAAAATCGAGAGTTGTTCATATCTTATAATGATGCAGGACTAGAAAAATGCCTTGTAGGCAATTGAGGATTACTGTGAAGAGGCAAATACTATACAACAAATGCAATGTGCATTAATGTTCCCTTTCTGTAGTTGTTTATAAGAAGGAGAGTGTTAGGGTAGCAGTTTTTGTTTTGTTTAATATTTCTAAGCTGAAATATTAAACTTCCTCTATTCTACTACATATTGGATATGTTCCTGCTAGGAGTTTACCTTGCAAGTGCTACTGGGTAGTCATCACCAACTTCCTATTTTAATTTGGTAATAGACCTTTTATTATTGGATTGTTATAGTGAACCTTGTCATTTTAAAAGGCATAATGCCCCTGGCAAAGAGACTGTAACAGCTAGGGAAATGCAATACATAATCTGCATGAAATTCTTTGAAAATTAATAGATAAAAGCAGGGAAAAGTGATAAATCTATGCATTATTTTAGCTATTATAGACAAACGCACTGTATTTTATCACTGACAGCTAATCAGAACTTTTTAGTTACTTTGAGGCTTCAAAAGAAAATTATTAGCACATAAAACTGTCATCTTTATTGTTTCAAGTATCCTTGGATTCTGAAAAGCTCCTGTGTAAAAATAGTCAGCTTCCTGTTTATATTCAGGTGCATATTAACTTCTTTTATTAACTAAGGCAAGTTTCTTTTTCAGTTATTCTCTTTTTACAATAGTTATCAGCTTAGAGCCAAGAGAGCAAAAAGAGAGTGCAATGGACTCTGTTCCTCCTTATACTTCATCAGGATAATTGTTTAAGTTCCATTTCCAGAGTCATCATGTTATACTTGAATAAATCACTGAAGGTAATCAAATTTACAGGTATCACAGAGAATGGATATGAAAACTATGAATTTGCAGAGCAATTGCTAATGTAGAAATTTAGTCCTGCAGAGCCCTTACTACCGGCGATTATGGTTAGGAAAACAAAACAGCTATTTTGATTGCCAGAGCCCAAGGTTGAATTCTCAGGGATGGCAAATAATGGAAAAAGAAACGCAGTGTTTTGCCTACAAACTGAAATTATTTCAATTTTGTCACTGAGGGACAAAAGATGTGGATCCCTTCAATGTCCTTTTTACAGAAATCTTTCACATGAGAACAGAATATTTTAAAGCAAAATTTCATTGATTTTTCATGCCAGATTAATAGGTGAAGTCCTCAGCTTGTGTAAATCAGAATTTTTCCACTGAAGTCAGCAGGACAGTGCTGGTCTATGTCATTTGGAGAGCTGGCCATATAGGCATGCTCATCCCTGGTGTAATTTCATTAAGTGTATAAGCTTGGTCTAGTATTGTGTTGCAGCATTTGATGAAATAGAATATGTTTTACCTCTAAGGCCTCAATTAGAAATAGGGGGTCTGGGGCCCACAATGTCAAGACTTTAGGATGATTTGATCTTTGAAAAGTTGCTTCTGCCTTGCATCTAACAAATTCCAGTACTGGTTGGAGGTAAGGATAAGATGAGTTTTCTCAGCTATTTATTTAGACTTTTATGTAAAAATAAATAGGAGAGCATAGGTCCCTTCCAGGCCTAATGTCTTTGAAATCTATGAAATCTATATCCAGTACTCTTGGCAACCCTGCCATCAATTACAAGAACAGAAACTAAATAAAACAGCCAGCAGAACATTAATACATTGATGCTCTAGTTCATACCCAAAGCAGGAATTTTTTGTTTGCCTGTGAGCAAAGTTTATTTCATGTTGTCCTTCAGACTGGAAGAAGTATGAATTCAGTGTTGGAATTGTTTTTCCACTAGTATTTTTAAGAAAGGGATTCTGATGAAATGTGCTTTCACTTTCCCTTTCTCACTTCACTTTGGGATAGAATATAGAGCAGTTTGTGTGACGCTGCCATCGAAGGGGCATTCTGGAAAGTGAAAGATGCCTGGCTGGTCCTAAAGTGAGACAAGAGAAGGGCATTGGGGCTGGTGGGAGAGGGTTTCAGTTTCTGATTACAATGGTAGTTTGATGAATGCTTTCACCCTCAGCCCCTTGTAGCACTATGTACTTTTTCCTTTTGTTTTTAACATTTTTGTAATAAAGTTCAAAATAGTCAAAACTCTTTCTCTGTTTGTTATGTCTTTAAACCATCAAGTTCTATAGTTTACATGAAGTCCTAAAAGCTACTATATTTACTCAATTCTGAGACAAGCCTCCCCCCCACTCCCTTAAACATCGGAGAAAAGCCCTTTGTCTTAGAATTGAGCATGTGAAGGGAACAGACATGTGGATGCTTCAGCTTGGGTTCAAGGTGCTGCCTATCCCCTATATCCTTACAACCTCTGCACCCTGCCATCTTTTCTTTGCAGCCCTTTCCCCAGTGCAGCCTCTGCCCCTCTGCCTCCCTGCTTACTCTGGAGCCATGCCAGCAGGCTCCACACATGCTTCAGCCTGGGGCACAGGGAGAAGTAGAGGCTGGGAGAAGGGGAAGAGGGGGAAAGCAGAAGTATGGGAGTGAGGGGAGCAGAGGTAGGGGGGAAACACAAGCAAGGGACAAGCTGCTTGACCTCTCTATACTACTTGCCTCCCTACATTGGTGGGCCAGGATGTATTAAAGACGATCCTCCATTAATTAAGTTCTATACATGGAAAATTAGAACAAATTTATACATTTTCCATTTATAGAGTCTATTTATTGGGGAGGGCTGTGTTAAATTCAGGGTCATCTTAGATTTGAGTAATACAGGAAATTTCTCTCTCACTGCAGTCCATTTAACTGAGATGAATTAGTTTATGGATGAACTAACAGTTTAGTTGCTGTGAGGAGAGAGTGCTTTATTTTTCTTTCTAACACAGGTGTTTTGCTTCTAGGTTTAGTGGGTGTGTGTAGACGAAATGGGGGCCCTAAATTGAAGTGGTGGATTTTAAAAAACACCACTTCAATTTGGGGCTGATTAAACCCCCGTGTCACGCACACACCCCACACTTACCTGCCCTCCAGTGGGGAGGGGAGAGGAGGGGAGGGCAAGCTGCTAGTGGGCAGAGTGGTTCCTGGGCTGCAGTGGGCAGGGAGGGGGCTGGTGCTTCCCTCCACAAGAGCAGCACCCCGGCCCCAGGAGGCACCCACCCACAGGCACCCAGCTCGGGTATCCTAGGAGGCACTGCCGCTATGGAGGGAAGAGCCAGATGCCCCCCAAAGCTCAGGCAGGCAAGCTGCAGGGGGGGAGATCGGGCTCACCGCTTTCCCGGGCTGCTGTCAGGCTGCCGGTATGGGCTTCCTACAGAGTTGTGGAGCTGCACAGAGCCCCGTGCTTTGTTCCATGGCTGTAAGGGCAGGAAACTAACACTCCTTGAAGAAGTTTTAGTTTGCTGAACCCCAAGTCATTTAAGGCGTGTTATGCTGCCAAATTTCCTGCAACAGGTAGAATTAATTTGCAGTACACCGCTGAAGCATGCAAACACCAACACCATTAAAGTGGTGCAAAAACATTTAGCCTGCTTTAAAGAGTTGTGCGCACACGCCTCTTGTTTTGTCTATACATGGCCACTATTTTTTCTTTTAAGCTCAGCAGCAACTATGTAACTGAATGATGTATTTTTATTCATTTAGTTTCTGTAGTGTAACATTTGCTAAGTATTTGGCTATGAATCCTACGTACTAGCCAGATCTGGGCCTGTTTAGCTTTTGATATCTGACATGATCAAGTACATTCAGTACATAGTGGTTGCAGGTGTTGGAGCAGGAGTGGCTTTTTTAAAGATTAAAGTTATAAAACAATTCTACCACTGAGGCAGAAGGATTCATACTTCTTGGTTTTTGTTCTAAAGTAAAATAGTGAGTAATTAAAATCTATGGTACTGATAATATGCGTGTTTCAGAAGAGCTGAGCATCCTTCATTCAAATGTTCTCTTATTTATGTACATGCTTCAGAACCCAATTTTATTTCCTTTTAAATATTGATTTTTTTTTAAAATGGCAGAGTTCATTTTTAGCTTTCCTTTATTCTCTTTTTTCTTCAATTATCTTTGGTAGCAATTATTTTACAGAAGCAATTGCAATTTTTTTCTGCATCTTTGTGGTTTAGCTGTTGAATATTTAATAATGACAATGGTAATGAAAGCCGATTTAGGGAAAAGTTTCTCAAATTGAAAACATGTAACGCTGCTGGTAGGCTTTGAAACTCCGAAGATGGCAAAGTAACATGAGTCCAGGTGGTGATTTCCCTTCTACCTGCTCTTTTATGGGAAAAGCCAGAGCAGTGTTAACAACATAAGAAGTGCCATAGTGGGTCAGACCAACAGTCCATCCAGCCCAGTATCCTGTTTCCAACAAATGGCAGGGATGGATGGGATCTCCAACAAATGGCATGGATGACATCCAGTTTAATGCTGTTAAAAGAAGAGCATTAAAATGGATGTATCTAGAGTGATTGATCTCTTACTCATTGCCTTGGTATCCACCATTATTGGTTTAGAGATGCCAGAAGAAACATCAACCATTCTGTTCAACAGCTATTAATAGCTTCCAGGAATTTGTCTCATCCCTTTTTAAACCTGGTTATAAAGACTTTCCCAATAAAGGAGGTATTTGATCTGCCTCTACCACCTCCTGGGGAAAAGAATTCTACAAGCTAACCACATGTTGCATAAAAAGTGCATTCTCTTGTTAGTTTTAAACCTGTCTCCTACTAATTTCAGTGGGTCCCCCCCATTCTAGTATTCTGGGACTTGGTAAATATCAGTTCCCTGTTTACTTTGTTCACACCTCTCAAGGTTTTATAGATGTCTGTTGTATCCCCCTTCAGCCTTCTCCTCTCCAAGCTGAACAGTCTTAGCCTCTCCTATTATGGCAACTACTCCAGACCCCTGATCATTTTGGTTGCCCACCTCTGTACATTTTCTAATTCTACTACATCCTTTTTCAGATGCAGAGGCCAAGAACTGCATGCAGTATTTTGCATAGTAACTGCACACAGATAGCTGGGTTTGTTAGCTCAGTTAGACAAAAATAAGTAATATTAACCACACCTTCTTGACCTGAAACTAGGAGGTAAGGAATTCCAGAGGGAAAAAAAAGTCTTGATTGAGGAGGACTCTGAAGGAGGGGGAAAAAAATCTTTTTCGTCTCTTTCTTTCCATTGTTCTACGTCTCCAAAATTGTTTGAGTGATTAAATCTGGCAATGTTTGTGGATATCCAAGCAGAATCAAGGCTTATTCTGAGAATTTGAAGAGGTCAAGAAAAATAGCTTGCATAAATTCTCTGTCACCTCATGGTTGCTCCCATATCCACTGCAAAACCATAGCTATCACAAGTTGAGGCACATTTTACACACTTGTGTTTTCTTAGGAATCAAAGACAGCTGGAAAAAAGTTATGTGCTGGAAGGTTTGGTTTTCTGAGCTCTTGAAGCACCACAGTGCATGAAACCTGCCCACTGTCACTCATGCTGAGGCTACACAGTTGCACCTTTTCGTTGGCTAGAATATACAGCTGTGAACTGTGTTCTTTGCCAATCTTATAGTGAACCACAGCACTAATTGCTTGTCATATGGAGATGTGCTCATTTCCAAAGCAACTGTTTCCTTCTTGATGTCTGTGTGGGCAGGTATTAGATCAGAATACGTCCCAGATGGGATTGACTGTTTTCTTTTCTAGTCAAAAGGCATTGCCTGGTCTTTGTTGCCAAAAATTTCATTCAACATAAGTATATTAGGGATTGTATCTCACTGGTAAGGATTTAAATATAAACATCTCATAGATTACAAATTATAATCCCACGTAAAATAACATTTCATGCTGTTACATATTACCACTTTTATCTGGACAGAAGATAAAGCAAAGCTTATGTTCTCTCTAAAGTATTTTTGCGCACCCTTTTGTTGTCCTTACCCTGATGCTAAATTAGCTCCTTATTTTCAATAATGCTTTGTTAACAACATATGTCTGTTATTATTTCAGCCCCATCACCACATTCTAACCCCATTGGTTAGTACAGGACAAGCATCAAATTAGGACTTTCACAAAAATTACAATATAAAATAAATATTTTTGTAATGAATTAGGTTAAAAATTTTTTATAAACTTTGGGCCAGGGTGTTACCAGCTGTTGGGCATATGACAAGGGAAGAATACGATCCAGGGAACTTTAGGTCTTTATGCAGTGGTAAACCACATTTTATGAATGCAGGCATGCTGCACTTTATAGTGCTGCAGATGGCTCTAGGAAGGGAGGGACGGGAGCAGGCTTGAGCAAACAGCTACCCCCAGGATAGAAGTGGATACATAAATAATACCACACGAGTGGTAAACTAATATAGTTTTGCCATTGACTTTTTCATGGTAAATTTTACACCAGATTCTACTAAATTGGATTAGTGTAAATGTGTTGCTACGCCAAATTTGTAATATGGCTGACCTGCTACTTCCTTGCCATGGTCACAATTCTGGTCGCAGTCTGGATCCTCTTCATTGCCTTTAAAAAGGCCTTACTCCATTCCAAGTGACGTCTATAGTAAAACTCTGAATGACCCCCCCATCCCTCTCCAACCCATGAACATTTAGAAAAAAATGTTCCTCTCATTTTTATAGTTTTGATTGCTATTAAACCTATTTGTCACCTTGCTGCCTCTGAAGGACCCCCCATTGACTCCAGCAGGATAAGGATTGGATCCTAAAGACTTGACTGAAAATCCACTGAAATTATAAGCGAATAGGCATGTACCACAGCACCAGTAGAGCTGCACACTGACACTTCAGGGACCGTTGCAGAACTCCCTGCATATGTATATGCTGCTCCTTAATGAACCTGGGAAAACTGTCAAGAAAAAGCACCCTTATCTCCATTCTGTACATGGCTAAGTCTGCAGCTTTGTAGAGTAGATAGCTTGTGGGCATGTGCTCACTTCCTTGTCTGCTCCCCAAATTTGTGGGCGTGGGTGTACACTGAGCATATGAGCATTAGAAGGACGTTATTTTTTAACAGTGCAGTCAGGGTCTCTCAAGAGGTGGCATAGACTGTCCAATGGCTTAATCACAACTTTTCTAAAGATTTCCACTCCATTGGGAATCTAGGTATACAGTTACCTCTTCAGGGCACACAATAGTTGAAATAAATACAAAGTCTTGGCAATATTTCTAAAGACAGCCTTTATTTTCAATAGCACCAAAGCTGTACAGATCCCAGTGAAACCAAGATAACTTCACATACACATTTCCCTGTCTTGTTTTCCTTACCATGGTGGAGAATTTATGAGTTTAGGGTAGCTTAGGGATGCCCAGGATCCTTCTCCTCTAAGTCATGATTTCATTTCCAAATCACAGAGCCCCTTATTACTCACACCTGTGGTCAGGGACTTTGCAGAATAACAATATTGATCTCCTTTGTCAATAACATTTAAATGTAAATTAATCCAAGAGGCAGATAAGGAAGAACTGTATTTTCCAAATAAGCAGGTTCACTGATGCCTTCCAAAGGAATGATGAGCTGCCCAGGGATGTTTTTTTCTTCATTGTCTGACTCTTCTACAGTCTTGCCCTTACCACAAAATAAGCCACTTCTCCTGGCTTAGGCCATGTATTCACTGTTGTATTCCCTGTCCCAGGGAAGTTTATTCATGCTATCTATTACAGCTATTTAGTTCTTTCAGATATTAATTACCACACTAGTTAAGGAACAGCAACCTACTCATTTCACTGATCAGGTGCAAAAAAAAGACGATCTTTGGAAATCATAGGACAAAAAACTAGATGCTTTGAGCTGCCAGAATGAATGGAAAGGTGACTGTAATCATTCCTTTATGAATTTTACTGAATATTGCATTTCCATGGAAGGAGGGAATCCAAAAGGAACAGGTGTAAAACCGGAAGTCTTTCAATTCACTTTATCAAAATGTTGCAGCTCTGGCTCTAAGATAATGAAACAAAGTTAACCTATTTCTAGTTCATTTGAAGGAATAAGAACATAAAAATTAAAAGAGCAGGTAGACCTGCTGGGTTTTACCAATGTCTTTTCTATTATAAGCAGTATGTCTCCTACTCTATTTTTAATGATTTGGTGTATTATGTACATTTGTTTTCATTCAAAGCTAAAAAAGATTCTAACAGATAAGTCAGCATCAAGGCAACTTCCTGACTCCTGTGGCTTATGGGGTTTATTTTTACAGTTCAGAATATGTGGAGAATTACAGAATTTATCTACATTTTTCCCCCTGAATAAAGCAAAAGTTTCTGCCCAATAACACTTCGCGGTATTTTTTTTTGTCAAAGCAATAGTTCTGCTATACACCTGAAAATTTAAGACAGTGGGAAAACATTTTGATTCATAGTCAGGTGGAAAACATCTGATAAAATTTCAATGTAAACCAATCCAAGAGGCAGATAAGGAAGAACTGTAGTTTCCAAATAAGCAGGTTCACTGATGCCTTCCAAAGGAGTGATGAGCTGTCTGATGATTCTTTTTTCTTTACTTTTTCACTCTTCTTCAATCTTACCTTTCTCATAAAATAAGCCACTTCTCCTGGCTCAGGCCATGTATTCACTGTTGTATTCCCTGTCCCAGGGAAGTTTATTCATGCTATCAATCACAGCTATTTAAAATCTTAACTCTGATGTGTGCTATTATGTCCACTAAAGTAATTCATTAAGGCCTGAAAGCAGAAACAGCTTGGGAGAGACCCCTAGTGGCGGGAAGGGGGAGGCTCAGCTGCAGTCACCAGGGCTGCACAGGTGCTGGTTGCAAGGGCAACCAGTGAAACCAGCCAACAGGAAGGGGCAGGGCTTAGCCCTTCTTAAGCCAGGCAGGAGGCCAGGAGGGCAGTTCCCCTCCAGTGGCCGAGAGAGGAGGAACTTGGCTAGCACAGACAAAGGGGAGAACTCTGACGGTGGGAACATCCCCTGGTTGCTGCTGCGGTTGGGGTGCTCTCTCTCTCTGGTAGGGATTGAATCTTGTTTGACCGGACGGTCTAGCTTTCATGTTGTAGCCCAGGGGCTTTGTGTTCTAGTGTTTATTGTTTTGACCGGAGGACCGAGTGAGGCTAGTAGGGGTTGGAGGAGGCCTCATAGGAGCTCCACGGTAGTGTGGGGACCCTGGTGTCAGAGAGGGCACAGCGTTTTGGGGGGGTGCATTGACCCCAGCCCCAGAGCAAGAAGGGGGCAATGAGGAGCCCTGGAAGTAAAGGAGAGGGCCAAGGCATAACAGGGCCCAGGTCAAACCCCATCAATACCATCTGTGAGACTTGGGCTGCGGTGTAGGGGAGGAAAAGGGGCTGCAGGTAGTGCCCCCTGGCACTGGGGTGCATAAAATGGGCAGCCTCCTGCTGATTACATCAATCAATTAATGAATTAAGATCAAGGTGTGGCAGGTGAGTAAGCAGGCAGTTCCTCCATTACAGGAGGGTGGAGTAACTCCCAGAAACGCTCCAATAGCAATGCCCCTGTCGCAAGGCCCCTGACACATTAATTTCAAGGTGTGATGGGATCTGATGTAGGAATCCAAGAATCATGATTCCTGCCATGCCACACATGTATGGTAGGAAGTGCAAGAGTGGGATCCAGCATCAAATCCCATCACGCCATATTGCCAGTGCAGGGGGAGCCTGGTGGAGGCTGGGCTCCCTGCATTTACCTGGTTTGGAGCCCTCATCAGCTGACTGGGGCTTCCAGCTGTGGGAGTGTATGGGGTGCTCCCCAACTGGAAGGTCCAATCAGAAGCTCCCATTCTCTGGAGTTTTGAAAGGCTCTATTGTGCTCTAGAGGCTGGAAGCACTGACCACATATTCAGTTAAAGGTATGATAGGAACCAGGCACAAAGTCATGTCACACATTTTGGGTACCTACAGGTACCAAAGAACACGCAACAGTGAAGAATCCCCATAGGGCTCAGTGCTGTGGTAGGATCCGTATGAAAAAAACCATACAGTGGTGTCAACGTAAGTCTGTGTTTGTCAGTGTTGCACTTGGACAATTCTCTTTCAGCTCCATTTACATCTCTGTTACAGAATCAGTGATCCATGAATGCTAGTATAGGAGGTAGCCTTCAAGTCCTTCTATCATGAGAAGGGATCAGAACTTGCCACTGGTGCATAATAAGAAGAATGCATGTTGTAATGCCCTTCCAGTTTCTATGTGGAAATCTGTGGGAGTGCATATTGGTTTTTTAAAAGGATTTGGAAGTTACAAGTCCTCCCTCCTTTTAGAGATCCTTGCCACTAAGTGTGAGACTTGTAGGGTACTCCTGGACCATTGTTCCACTCATCTCAGACAAAATCACCTTTGAGGTTGAAAACTGGTTAAACTTATTTTGGACAAATAGTACTTGCAAAGGCACACTCCTAAGTTTGTGTTCAGAATCCAGAGAAAAGAACGGATACTCAGAGGGGTAAAAACCATGGTCTATGACCTCGTGGCAGTGGTAGCAGCTGCTCTTGCAGTGCCTTACCAAAAGGGAGCCTGGGGCCATCACTACGATACTGTGGATACTTTGTTTATTACAAATAATTCTGGCTGGATTCACAAGCCATTAAGTCACTTGAGTTTAAGTGATGAAAAACCTTTCTGTAATGCCTAAAGGGGGAAAACACAGGAGATGGAAAAATTAGCTAATAACTTGAAGAAAGGATGTCTGTGCCTACATTTGAATGTAGCATGTTGATTTTTCAAATATACTGTACTGCTCATCTTTGCAAAATGTTATTGCATCCCTTGTAAAAGGGTAAACATTTTTGTTTTGGTAAAGTAAAAATTTACTGAGACTCAAAGGAATTGGATTTCCAGTGAATAAAGTTAATTGGGTCAATGTCATCACAGGTCACAGTTAATTAAAGTTAAACAAGTAGTCCCTGACCGCTTGAGATCATTAAAGAGTCCCAGAGCACATTTTGCAAGAGGGAGGATGTTTACTCTGTTGTATTGTAAAATTCCATCTTGGGTTATTAAATTTGACCTACATAAATTCCTCTGGTAGTTTTAGTCAGTGAAGGCACTTTTAACAGCTTTCGTTTATGGCAGCTAGTGTTGTTAAATGGCTGCATATTCCTTTTTGATGCTGTTGCTGGGCAAAGTTTTGAGTCATTTGTTTAAAATGGGCATTGTCTGGGCCATTTACTCAGGACCCTTTTTTCAGGGTGCTGTTCTCTCATACATTGATTTCAGTAAAATATTTCATGAATGCTGGTGCTTCTTAGCTTTAGTACAGGAATTTGCCAGGAGAAATGTATGAAAGCACATCATGATCTGAATGCCCACATGTAAGCTGTTATTCACGTTCACATATAATGGCTCTAACTATTCCTTTATTCATATCACATATTAAGATTACCACGTTTTCATATGTTCAGGATGCGATATTTGCTGCATTTTTATATTGAAGTTCAAGATTAATTTAATTAAATTTGAAAGAAATGTGTGGTTTATTTAAAGGTGAAAAATTAATTTAAGAAGATCTTCAATGATATTGCTAATAATGCACAGCAGAACAGGCTTCTGTCCCAGATGTAATGAGAAAAGAGAATAAAAGTGAAATTAGTCCATGAATGTATTAATATATTTAAGCTTGTTTAGAAGGTTTGCTTTGCTGTTATTTTATTAATATTCTGGGTGTTTGCTTGTGGTTATAACTTTATGAGAAATAAAAAGACTTCTTTGTACGGGATGAATGTGCTGCTGCCTATTTAACACTCAGCCACATTCGTCAGTGATTTTAATGAATATGCCTGATTGTTGGCAGATGGGAGGATGAGTATTGTTTGTCTTAATGTTTTTTTGATCATTATTTTCTCATTACTACATCTAGCAGTTCACATTCATTTGCAGTGAGACTCGTGACACTTTAGTTGAGGACACTACTTATTGTAAAGCTACTAACCTTTATTGCTTTAAGAAATGAGCGGTAAAAAAGATGCTGTGATGTCCCAAAACAAGGACAAATAGTTGTTCCCTGTTATGTTCTGAAAAAGTGATAATCTTGTAATAGCTACAATAATCCTGATTTTGTTTACGATCCCAGAGGATGCCTCACCACTGGGTTAGTACAGCTCTACTGATAAGAAAGATGGCAAATAGGGCACGAACAGACTAGGAGAATGGAATGAACAATAAATTGGGCTGAAGGCTGAAGTATTTTTTTACTTAATTCTTCATAAATAGGGGCAGGTACAAGATGATGAGTGCAGTTGATGACAAAAATAGGGAAGGAGTCAAACAGCCTAGAGTAATGGCAGAATAAGTTAGGGATTACTTAGAGAAGCTAGATGCATTCAAGTCAGCAGGGCCAGATGGAATGCACCTTAGAGTACTGAAGGAATTAAATGAGGTAGCCATTTGCTATTCTCTTTCAGAACATGTGCAGATTACATGAGGTCCCTGGTGACTGGAAAGGGACAAATATAGTGCCCATCTTGAAGAGGGATGACCTGTCAGGCTTAACTCAATACCTGGAAACATCATGGAGCAGGTCCTCAAGAAATCCATTTCAAAGCACCTAGAACACTTGTACACCTGATGAAAATGTCATTTGTGTGGCTTAAGGATATTACACATTACATGTGCACCGGTTTTAGGGGTTTTAGATGAGTTTGCAGTGTTGCAAATTAAACTACATCCAGATGTAGTTTAATATGCAATGATGCATTACAGCTGTTAGCTTGCCCTCTGGCCATGGGAGAGGCAGGCAGGCTTTGCAGAAAAAAGGGATCAGGCCCCTTGCCACTTTTGCTTTCAGCAGGGGCCTGTCTGCCTCTCCCACGGTTGGGGAGGTGAGCTAAGAAGTCCCTGAGTTGTGGGGAGCTGCGGTCCTTCCCTCTACAGTGGCAGTGGCTCCCCAGTGCCACCCAGGAGGGCTGCTAGTGGGCCAGGTGCTGCCCCAGCTCAGAGTTAGCAGCTGGCCTGACCCAGTTGTTCTGCAAGCCAGCCTACTGGAAGCCTGCTGGGCACTGCTCCCCAGGCAGGCTTGGGGAACTGTTGTATCAGGCCAGGAGCTGCCTCTGAGCTAAGGTAGCACCTGGCTCACTAGTAGCCACCTGTGTGGCCTGGCGGGGGTGTGACCACTATGGAGGAAAGGATCAGGGCTCCCTGCAACTCAGGGGTGACTCAGCCCACCAGCAGCTCACCCCCCACCCGTATGCAGGCTCTAGCTCTGACCAAAAAAAAAAAAAAAGGATCGGGACCCTCATTGTAACATGACCGAAAAATTAAAAGAGTGGGTTTCAATTAAAAAAACACCATTTCAGTTTAGGGGGTATAGGATAAAACCCAGAGAATACACCCCCATCACATGTACAAGCACCCCTAGAGAAAAGCAAGGTGATCTGGAACAGCCATCGTGGATTTGCCAAATGAAAGTCAAGCTGACCAACCTGATTTCCTTCAATGGTAAAGTGACAGGCTCTGTTGATGAAGGGACAGCAGTATACCTTGATTTTAGCAAGGCTCTTTACATGGTCTCACACAATATCCTCATTAATAAACTAAGAAAATACAGACTAGATGAAAGTACTGTAGGGTGAATATGAAATATGGATCATCATACTCAGCGATGGCTCAACTTGTAGTTAGAAGGAGGTATCAAGTGCGGTTTCCCTGGGAGTCTGTCCTGGATCCAATAATGTTCAACATTTTCATTAATCATTTGGATTGTGGGATCAAGTGCACACTTAGCAAATCTGTGGTTGACACCAAGTTGGGTGAAGTTGCAGACACTGGAGATTAGGGCTAAGATCCGGAATGACTTGAACGGACTGGAAAAATTGTTCTCAATCAACCAGATGAAAATCAACACAGACAAGTGCACAGTCCTGCACTTGGGACAGAATAAATGCATACACAAATTCAGATTGGGGAAGGACTGGCCAAGCTGAAGCACTGTATAGCAGGGCCTTGGTGTTATAGTAGAACATAAGCTGAATATCAGCTAATAGTAGCTACTAGAGCGGCTTGCTCCCCTGTCTATAGAGGTCGGCCAAAACCATATACTTAACTATGTACAGTTTATTACAAGAATAAATACAGACACTTAATATAAAACATAGAATATTTACAAGGCTTAACATATAATACTATATATAATATTCCACAATTCACATATAATACCAAATATAAACCAAATAACTTAAAACCTATAGAACACAATTAACACATAGGGATATTAACCTATATAACCCAAGTAACTTAACCATAATATTTCTTTAAACCTTCACAAATTACAATACCAATATACACATTGACACATTAAAACACATAAACCGTATAAGCTCCCTTAAAGAATACCCCTAGCTATATAGCCCTTAACATGACAACCTCAAAATAGGGAGTGCACTCAGTACCTCCCTGAGGGGTTTCCCTGAAGCCCCTCCCATTTAGGGCCCTGGATGTAGAAACGCTCCTCCCGCAATGGAAGGTGGAGGTGGCAGACCCTCCTCACCCATGTCAGCCTCCCCTGCAGGGCCTGCTTCTCCAGTAACTCATGCTTCCTCTCTGGAGAAGTCAAGGCTCATCCCCTGGTGGCCAATCCCACAAGAGTCTCTCCCCAGGGGCACTTTTGGCTCTCCTTGACAGCTTGGCACACTGCACTGGACACCCAGGGCTCTCTTGCAGGAGCCAAACCCTTGCAGGCTCTGACTCCCTGGTCTCACAACAGGGGTTCTCCTCTTCCTCAGGCCCTGCTCTGGGCATCAGGGCTCTTTTAGTTAAAAATGGAGTCTCACTGAAGGGCTCCGGTCACTCGGCTTAGGGCCAGGGCTAATGTGAGCAGCCACAAGCTGCTTCCAAGGCAGTTCTCCATGCGCCAACCTGCCCACCAGGTGAGGCCCGAGCAGCTGCAATCTGCTCCCAGGGCCCGCTCTCCATGTGCCAATCTGCACACCAACTGCCCAGCCACTTGCTGGGTTCACAGGCTCAAGCTGCCTTCAGCAGCTCTGGGGCAGGGCACTGTTGGTGCCTGCCACTTTAAGAACTGAGCCAAGCAGCCAGCAGGTGCATGATTGTGGCTGCCATTTTAGATCTTTGGCCGCCTATATAAACAGTATTTTGCTGCTGGCAGGCCAGGCAGAGAAATTGCCTGGCTGCAAGCTGCATGCAACCCTGAAGGTAAGGGCAGGAGCTGTAAGGGATGGTTGCTTAAAAAAAAAGCTGTAGGGGATGGTTTGGCGGCTCCTGGTCCTGGTCCTCGTCATGTCCTAAAACTGCACCCTGCTGGAAGTGGGTGATCTGGAGAGGTTCCCAGTGTTGTGGGAGTCCCCAAGAAATACCAGGCTAGTTACCATCCTGGTGAAAGGTGGGTTGAGGAACCTTAATAACCTCAGCTCCCAAAGCCAGGTGGGTTACCCCTAGTAGGGGCCAGAAGGTGGACCCAGGACAGAGTGGGGCTGGAGGCTCAGAGGCCTTATTTAGAGTACCCTCGACTGGTCAATGCTGGGGCCAGGATTAGAATGGTCAAAAGGGCCAGGGGCCCCAAGGGATGCCCAGAGCTGAGGGCCTGGGGTTCCGACTGGCTTTGGAGGTGAGGCCAGGGCCTGTGTGGCCAAAGGCCCATGGGGACGATGCCTGAGAGGGGAAATTGTTTCAGTGAGCTAGGCAGCCCTGGATGAGGGCAGGATAGGCCGCCTGAATGGAGGGATCTTAGAGGGGTCCTGATTGGAGGATTCTGGGGCCCAGTGTGGGGTCAATGAGATTAACATCTGTGGATGCTATCTGCAAGGCTTGGGCTGCTGTGCGAAGCGGCTAGAATTAGCTTTGGATTTGGATTCAGCCAATTTGGGGGACAGTGATTCCATTTAGCGATTTGAGTCACTGTCCCGAGTCAATTTGGCTGAATTTTGGCTGCTGCCAAATCTCCAAATCGCACAGACTCCATCCTGTGCCTGCTCTCCAGGCCCTGGCAATGGCTGCCTTTTTTTCTTAAAGGACCAGAGCTGGGGCAGGTGGGGCAGCCATGGGGTGGGGCTGGGAGTGCAAGGTGGGGGTTGGGGGCCTTGTGGCAGAGCCCCACCATATGGTGTGAGGCAGTGGGGGGTAGTGGGAATCGGTCCCCTCTGGGCAGCACACAGTGAGTGAGCTTTTTTTTTAAAGCACCAGGAGCTGGGGCAGGTGGGGCAGCCATGGAGGAGTCGGGGGAGCAGGCAGGGGTTGGGGCCTGGTAGGGCCCCTCCATGGCCCCTCCCCCGCTGCCTACTTACCAGCTCCAAGTCTGGCTCCAGCTCCCTGCTGCAGTGGGTGGGGACTGCCCAAATCACTGAAGCTTTCCAAATCTTTTCTGAATTGACTTGGAGAGCTTTAAATCGATTTGGACCTTTTTAATTGGTCCCCTGATTCAATTCAGATTCAGCTATTCAGCCACCAAATTGGGCCAATCTCCTCCAAATCGAATCAGCACCCAAAGCTTTGTACAGCCCTACTCCTGATGTACCAATGCTAATTTTCTATGATTCTTCTCCATTCAGCAGCAGAGAGTTCTTATATGGAGTATTAGATCCAGTTTTGGGCCTGATCCCTTGCAAAGGATGTGAACAGGTTAGAAAGAGTCCAGTGGAAAGCAGCAAAAATGATTAGGGGCCTCAGAGGCAACATTTATGAGAAGACTGAAAGAACTAGGCTCATTTAGTCTGGAGGAGAGAAGACTGGGGGTAGGAGGTGGGGCAGGGTTTGACAACAATCTTCAAATATCTAAAGGCAGTGAGAGATGGGCTTTTTTTTGTGGCCACAGGGGACAGGACCAGGAGAAATTGCCTCAAGCTACAGCAGAAGAAACTTAGGTTGGAGATTAGGACAAACTTTCTGAATATGAAGGTGGTCAATCCTGGTAACAGGCTAGCTAGAGAAGTTATGGAATCTCTATCCCTGGCCTTTTTGAAACCTAGATTTGGACAGATACTTGGCTGGAATGGCTTAGTCAGGGCAGATCCAGCATGGGGCTGATCTAGATAGTCTTGTGAGGTCCCTTCCTTCCCCGCTTTCCTATGATCCAGTTTCCTCCAATTTTGGGGGGGAGCCGTAATGGAACTGCAATCATTAGGCTTATTAGTTGCTGTAAAAGCCTTCACACAAACTCTATGGCTTTTGTAGTATAGGTCTCTCAAGAGTTCATAGAATCATAGAAAGTTCTTCCATTCAGTCTCCTGTTCTCTAGACTAAATAAGCCCAGTTTCCTCATTCTTCAGAAAGTATGTCCCCTGGCCCCCTCAACATTTTAATTTCCCTCTACTGGACTCTCTCCAGTTAGTGCACATCCTTTCTGTAGTGGGGGCCCAAAATTGAACACCATACTCCACATGTGGTTTCACCAGTACTAAATGGAGGGGAATAATTTCATACATTTCATAGACATTAGGGCTGGAAGGGACCTTGGAAGATCATCGAGTCCAG
>NW_017728886.1:33717957-33719226 GCF_001723895.1 Crocodylus porosus
GTAAGATCTGTTTTCCTGACCTCTGATCATGCGTGTGGCTCTTCTCTGGACTCTCTCAAGCTTCTCCACATCCTTTTTGAATTATGGGGCCCAAAGCTGGATGCAGTACTCCAGCTGCGGCCTCACCAAGGCCGAGTACAAGGGGAGAATGATGTCCTGGCATTTGCTTGAGAAGCATCTATGGATGTAAGCCAGCATTTTTGTCACTTTACTAGCCACAGCATTGCATTGCAGGCTCATGTTCATCTTGTGGTCAGTGATGATCCCCAAGTCTCTTTCCTTCATAGTGCTAGCCAGCGTAGAACTAACAAGCCTATAAAGACGCTTTGAGGTTTTCCTCCCAAGGTGGAGAATCTTGCATTTTTCAATGTTAAATACCATCAGGTTCTCGTCCGCCCATTTGCTGAGTCTGTCCAGGTCAGCCTGGATCGGCCTCCTATCTTCTGGTGTGGATGCTTTGCCCCAAAGTTTAGTGGCATCAGTGAACTTGGCCAGTCTGCTCCTGACTCCAGTGTCCACATCATTAATGAAGACGTTGAACAATATGGGTCCAAGGTCCCCACTGGTCACAGGGCACCATGATGATTGACTTGCATCAATTACTACCCTCTGAGTCTGACCATGGAGCCAATTTCCCAGCCAGTGGATCGTGGTGGACCCAAGGCCACAATTGGCCAGTTTCGCCAAGAGGCAATCATGGGATCCCAGATCAAAGGCTTTTCTGAAGTCAAGATATATGACATCAATCTCTTCTCCCTTGTCCAGGTGATAGGTCACTTGGTCGTAGAAGGAAATGAGATTGGTCAAGTAAGACCTACCCACAACAAACCTGTGCTGGCTATCCCTCAGGATGTTGGTGTCAGCCAGTCCATTAAGGATGGCATCTTTAATGAGCTTTTATAAGATATTCCCCAGGGTAGAAGTCAGGCTGATGGGCCTATAGTTTGTTAGATCAACCTTCCTCCCTTTCTTGAAGATAGGCACCACATTGGCCTTCTTCCAGTCTTTGGGCACTACACCAGAGCACCAGGAGTTTTCAAAGATCCGGGCCAGAGGCTGGGCTATGATGCTTGTCAGCTCCTTGAGTACCCTGGGGTGCAGATTGTCAGGGCCGGCTGACTTGAATGTGTTCATAGTTTCATAGTTTGTAGGGTCGGAAGGGACCTGAGCAGATCATCTAGTCCAACCCCCTGCCATGGCAGGAAAGAATACTGGGGTCAAATGACCCCAGCAAGATGTTCATCTAACCTCCTCTTAAACACCCCCAGG
>NW_017728886.1:33719927-33723971 GCF_001723895.1 Crocodylus porosus
GGCCCATGTTCATCCTGTAGGTATGGTGCCGGTTGTTCCTCCCGAGGTGCATCACCTTGCACTTGTCTGTGTTGAAACCCATCCTATTCTCGTCCGCCCACCCTTTACAAGGTCAACATTGATGGCGGGCAGGGGATCTCCCTCACCTGGACCTCCCTGTCCCGTAGTGGGTATGGGTGTCCAATGGGACTGATGAAAGACCGATGCAAAGTACCCATTTAACAGGTTGGCTTTTTCCTGGGTGTCAGTTGTCAGTTGTCCCATCTAGTTCAGCGGGGGTGCAACGTTGCCTTTACTTTTCGTCCAGCTCCCCACATATCTGAAAAAGGACTTTTTATTGTCTTTGGTGCTCGAAGCTAGTTGGAGTTCAATTGCAGCCTTGGCTTTCCTGGTTTGCTCCCTGCAGGACTGGACCAGTGCAGAATATTCTTCCTTGGAGGTGAATCCCATCCTTCATCCTTTGTAGGCCATTCTTTTAAGCATCAGGAGGTCTGCTAGATCTCTGGAGAGCCAGAGGGGCTGCTGTGCCCTCTTGCTGCCTTTCCTCCAAGATGGACTAGAATTAGCTTGTGCATTGAGGATCACTCCCTTGAGGAGCAACCACTTAGGGCCTCACTGACGAGCCTCCTGAGCTTGTCAAAGTCCCTTGACCTGCTGGCAGGTGGCAACACTCCTACTAATGCAGCCCAGTATACCATTAGCCTTTTTGGCAACAAGGGCACCCTGTTGGTTCATAATCAACTTATTAGCCATTGTAACACCCAGGCCTTTTTCTGCAGAGCTGTTGCCCAGACAGTAAGCCCCTATCCTGTCCTGATGCATGGTTTTATTCCATCCTAATTGATGCCCATCTTGCTGTGGTCATCTGACCTGACCCCAGCAGTCTTTCCTGCCCAAGTGCAGAAGGGCTGGCCTGGATGATCTGTAAGGTCCCATTCAGCCCTAAAAACTATGAAACTAACTGCAGGACTTTGAACTTGTCCTCGTTGAACCTCCATGAGATTTCTTTTAGCCCAATCCTCCAATTAGACTAGGTGACAGGGGTCTTACTTAAGTATGCAGGGCGGAGAGGTAAATATGCATCAGCTAATTAAGCATGCCCGGAAACTACAACCCCTGTCACACTGAACCCTAGCCCTACCCTCCAACATATCTACTACCTCCCCCCTTCCTCGCCCCCCACCCCCAGTTTGGTATCATCTGCAAACTTGCAGAGGGTGCACTGTATGCCATTTTCCAGGTCGTTGAAGAAGACATTATACAAAACCAGTCCCAGGACCGACCCCCTGGGGCACTCCACTTGATACTGGCTGCCAACTAGACATTCATTACTACCCTCTGAGCCTGATGCTCCAGCCAGTTTTCTGGGTTAGCCCAGGTTAACTTGGCTGAAAAGTTGGATTTAAGATCTTTCCTGAATTACACACAAACTGAATTATGTTCTGCCTTGCTCATAATATTCTATTTATTCTATTTGACGCAGGTCCCTGTGTTTTCCTTATCACTGTAAGATTTTAGTGCCTGCTGGTAGTACATTAAACAACATGACTAACATGTATCACATATGGCTTATTCTTTCATTCCTTATGAAGCGCTACATTGATTTTAATGTGTCTGATCTCATATACTGATGAAGGCAAATGCCACTGAAATTTAAAAAAAGCCTGGATCTTTGTGATTCTTTACATTATGTCTAACTCTGAGATGGATGACCCCTGAAGTGGGCTCCACAGCCCTAAACAGGTCATAGGACAAGATAGGTGCATCAGACTGGGGCACAACCAACCCCTCCCCACCCCCCAGCATATTGAGCCAACTACATTCACACACAGGGGAACACCAGGGACAGAAGGCTATAGCCCTGAACTTTCTCATTGTAGGCAGCTGAGTCTTTTATTTCTTGCAGAAAAAAAAATAGTGTCATGGTTCCAGAGGCCGAGTGAGCAAACAAGTGCATAACCCGCTGCTGTGTAGCTAGGGTGCTTGTTTGGGGCAGGGCGGCCTCAACGCCAGTCCCCACTCCCAGGGCTGTTTGTATGTTTTACACAAAGCTGTTATTGCACAAAATACAACAATGATCTTTGAAGCAGGGACTGAAACCCAGCCTTTCTCAAGGTTAATGGCAGGGTTAAGAGCAGGGATTTTTTTTTTTTTGGATCCTGTTTTTCTCAGTTACAGCCTAAATCCTGCCTAAGTTTCACTTTATATGCCTCAATCTTTTGGCAGATCTAAGACTCGCTGGAAACAGATATTGCATTTGTCCTACAATAGATATATCCCGGGATTGGTGTACCCACATCACCCTTCTGATCAGGGTTTAATGAATGCCTGAATGCACTGCCACTTTTTTCTTACTATTGATTCAATGCAGTTACAGGCTATCCATTTGGATGCACTTTGCAATGTCTCAGCCTAAACTGTTAGTATTTCCTTTCTCATGAACCTATTTTAGAATTTATCCTAGAACATAGACATGGACAGCTGAACGTTTGTACTTTGTTCAAAGATAAAATGGTTAATCTTGGGTTTGTAACTTTCTGTTTATTGTAATGGCCTTCAGATTAGGTCCACACTAAGTAAGAGGTGAGACCTGTTTAGAGGAGGTATATTCAGTGCTTGCTTATAATTTTCAAAAGGCAATAGTTTGGACAGTAGAAGAAAGAAAATAGCAACAGACCTGGCAATTAAAGTAGCCCAAAATATGAAATAAAGCAATGCTGATGGCCTGAATGTTGTCATGCTTTTAGATGTCAGACAATGTAGCATCACAGCATCATCTTATATGGTCACATCATAGGGTAGGCAGAAAAAGTGTATCTGAAATAAAACATGAACAGACCTGTGTGTTGTGTGAGTGAGTGCACATGTGATCATGAAACAAGACCAGAGTGGGTAGCTACATACAGGGACATCTATGATTGTAATCACATCTGTCATTACCAGGGATCCTGGCTTTCCCTGATAAAAAAAAATCACAAATTCTCTGATAACGCCCCCCCCAAATCTGTGATTAAAATGAAAGGCTACTATATATATAGGTATCAGTTGAACACAATGTTTTCTTGGTATATTTACAATTTTAAAGCAATTTGGAAGCCTACCAGTACCTCAATCACCATAATAAAATAAATTCTAAATACCTATAAATGTTGGTATTTGATTTTGGGTTTTTTTCATGGAAAATCAGAGCTCCCCTGTCACCTTAGCTCACAGAGTGCAGGTTGAGGCCCTTCACTTCTCACCCACAGCCCTCACTCCCCCCAGCACAGCCCCCTAGCCTAACTGGTGCCCCTCGCCCCCACCCACAGCTCCCTGCCCCCCCAGCTCTGCTAGAGCAGGGCCCCAGCTGCCAGGACTATGGGGCCAGGGACCTGGGTCTGCAGTCCTCTGCCTCCACAGGAAGCAGTGGCTGCTGCAGCAGAGTGTAGCAAAGAGCCTGGCTCCACACTCACACTGCCTGCTTGCTGTGGGCTTGGGCTGAGGTGAGACTGGTTCCCTGCTGCTGTGTGCACTCTTGGGGAGGCAGGATGGGGACCCATTCCCCCGAGATCTGTGCACAGGGCAGGGGCGGGCTCAGGCTGCCTGCCGTGGACTTGGGCTACGCACTGTGCTGCCCTCCCCCAGGGCTTCTGCAGCCCATCAGGTGTGACCTGGCGCTGCAGGGCACAGCGGGGCTACACAGGGAAGCTTGTTGCTGCTGTGAGCTCCATGCTGCACTGGTGAGGCATCCCCTGCCCATGCAGGAGCAGTGGAGGCAGAGGTATGAGGTTGTGACCCTCGCTGCTGCCATGTTGGCAGGGGATGCCTCACCAGCGCAGTGCAGAGCTCACAGCAACAACAAACTTCCCTGTATGGGCCCACTGTGCCCTTGATGCATAAACTGCGGTTCATTTCTCTGGAGGCTCGCAAAAAATCACAGACACACACACTCAGCAGCTGGCATAAAAGGTTGTATTTGTTTGCAAACAAAGGTCAGAGCAGAGTCAGGTACTCAGATTACTCTGACCAAGCATTGGTATTTGCAAGTGGAATTTATCTTCTCTC
>NW_017728886.1:33724536-33728508 GCF_001723895.1 Crocodylus porosus
GTGCATATACATGTACATGGCATCCCCTTCCTGGCCACCCTTCTTCCACTCCCTCCGCAGGCCCTTGCAAGCTGGAGCTCTGCCACCCTGCAGAGAGCTCTTTGCACAACTTCAAAATCTGTGGGTTGCTCTGTTAAAATGAGCAATCCACATTTTCCTCAGATAAAGGGGGAAATCCCTGTTTTTCTCCATTTTCCTGTGGGAATGGAAAACCTGGATTCCTGGTCATTACTGACACACCTGTCCCACTGTGGAGAGCTAGCGAGGGGGGAAATGACTGAAACGTCCTATTTTCTGTTTACACAAAGGGGTATGATAGTTTCTTTTATTCTGGATGGGAAGGAGAGCTGGAGAAAATAGCTTCTGCCCTTTTCTGCTGCTGCAGAGAATGGGAGATGGCAGGGGTTTCTCATGTTGAAGGAAAGGAGTAGATGCAGCCAGGTACCATAGTGACAGCCAGGTACCATAGTTTCTTAGACACCAGCTGCTAGTGCTGCTTCACCTACTGGTGGCAAGGCTTGGAGCCCCATTAACTCCCTGGTCATGCACCAGCACCTCATCCAGTTTCATAGGACTTTTGTGTGATGAGACTTCAGCCCCTGAGTCCTGAACAAGCAAGACAATAGGAAGCTCTTGGGAAGCAGATTCCCCCAAAGCCCCAGAGACACTTCCTCTTCAGCAGAAAGGAGGGGAGGAGGAACTGTAATCCCCATTCACCCTCCTTTGCCTTTCCTTTCCTCCCCGCCCATCGGCCATGCCTTTGGGATGTTTCACCATGCATAGTGCACTGACCTTATAGTGTATGAAACCAAAAGGTAAAGATCATCTAATACCAGAGATTAGTGGCACTGCAAGACTTATGTTTTGAGATCTGTTTATTGTATCTGTTTACTGGAGTTACTCTTACTCAACTTGCAGTGACGGCAATGCAAGATCTCTCTATCTCTGTAGTGATAAACTACAACATACTGAAAAAAATATCACCCTTCATAAAGTAGTCAGATACCTGGGTTCATAAAACACAAGATGTCACTCTGGAAAGCTGTTTGTATACACCGTGTGAGGAAAGGAAAGGTCTGCTTTCTAAAGGTTTCAGTGTCAAAACTAAAACATAGTTTTAAAAACTTAAAAGGGTGGTTCTCACATTTACTAGACTCAAAGCACCCCTCAGAAAATGCCAGCTTTTGCTGTCACTTACTTTTTTCAACTATGAACAAATAACAGAGCAATCCTTTTATTGCAAAAGACTCAGAAATACCACAGGTTTGAAATGTTTTTGACACCATGAATTCCTATTTGAAAACTCTGGGCTTATTATCTAGTGAACCATGTGTAGATGGTTCACAATACCAGTCCCGCTATTAAGTGGCACCCAGCAGCACCCTTAAAAGGATTTCACTGTACCCTGACTGAGAATCACTGACAAAGCAAAAAGATGCGTAATCAGACATGACAACCAGATTACACTATAAATCGCTGCCGCCTCAAAACAAAGGTGCTGACTCCAGCTGAAATCGGGAACAAAAGGGTTTAATGTGGAAAATACCAGATCACACAGAGATAGACAGGTACAAATAACATTTCTCAATACCAACATAAGAGCAGTGGAAGAGTAATTGTGTAACCGCAGTAGTCAGTAAATGGGTTCTCTTTGGAACTCATGTCAGCAACCAAGAAAACATCATATTGGGTTTTTTAAAAAACAGGACTCCAGTAAATAAATAAATGGTAACCTAATTAGCCATATCAGCCATATTATGTGGTATCATGTGGTATGTTAATACTGCAACATTACAAAAACAGAGAAGAAATATGAATTAATTGAGCCAATTCTCCAGCTAAACAGATGTAATTGAGAATAACTTTTGAATTCTGAGGTTTTGGGGGTTTTTTAAAATAATTTTCTCCAGCAAAACTTCACCTAAAGCATCTATGCAAAGTGTGTGAGTAAAAAGGTTATAAAAATTCAAGATTTAGCCTGTTGACTTCAATGGTAGCATACAGAGCTAGTGTCAATAGTAGTTCCCTGAATGTCTAATGTGGAATGTCTGGCAAAGTCCTGATGTGTACAATAAGAGAAAGGCCGCATTCCTGCCATTGGAGCCGTGTCCCCCACAGCCGCCGGGGGCGTGCCATTCATGAATGCAGTGCCTTATTCATGGATTTCGCTATTCATGGGGGATACAAGATCATATCCCCCGCAAATGGCAAGGGTCACCTGTATTTATGCGTCTGTGTAATTCAATGTGTAAGAGATGGACGTAAACTTTTTAATTGTAATCTACCAAAAAACACAACTAGAAACCCTGCCTGCCACTTCGATGAATAGAGCACCAGGTGATAGACACCTGAAGGACTCAGGGCCTAGGCTTACTTACCCTATAGGTGACTTAATGCTGAATTTTTGCACCATGGCTTAATCAGTGGGCCACAGACCTAGCAGGACAGATCAGTCAGAACAGCAGGCATGGTGAGGAACATGTGGAAAAGCAGCAAAAGGAAGCTGCTAACTCTATGGCTAAGAACAGATAGTCAAAAAGCCCAAGGCTGAATTGTTTCAATCTTTTTAGGTTAGTCTAAGCTGCAAATGAACAGATGTTCACTTCTGATTCTGGAAATGCAGCCACATGCCTGCAGTGGCCCAGGCCAGAAGCCAGGGGGCGCTAGAACAGCCCGCCCTGCTGGGGTAGAGCAGACAGCTTGGGCCAAGGCTAGACAGCCCACGTTGCAAGGAGAGGGTTTGCAGGGGTAGTACAAAGCATCCTGAGATGCTGGGGGATTGTGAGTTAACTTGAATCGAGATACCTTTTTCCTGCAGCACCATGAAGTTGCCAGTCTCCTCCATGGACCAATTCAGGCCCTGGGTGGTAGGCATGAGTATAGGTGAGGATGACTCCTCAGGGGTCCTGCACTGGCTCTCTGGGCCTCTGTTTAGCTGTCCCTGTGCTCCCGGGTCTGAAGAGCTGCCTGCAGCACCCAGCAGAGGGGCACAGTTTGGGACTGACAGCTACACAGTGAGGCAATACAAGTGAGATCTACAGTGCACAGGATGCTCTGAAAAGAAAAGCTCTTCGTTTTAGCCTGATGTATGGTGAATGGTATCACAGGAGCCATGGCAATCTGTGAAACATTTGACAGTGGAAGCTGTTAGTCTGCATCCCATGAGGCAGGGTTGGTTGATCTGAGGATGAGAGGATCTGAGAATTGCACATGGTCTTTCTTGTTCTGAAAGAAAATCAGAGACCTTGAGGTTTTCTCCTATTGATCTGCTAGACTTGCTTTTCTGCTCTCCAAACACAGATGCACACATCCCCTTCCTGTTATGGATGCTGGGTTATGACTTCCAAGCACTCTTTCCTGCAAGAAGCACTAATGCAGTGAGGAATGCTGCACAAAACCTTTCCAATATTGCAGTTAGGGCATCTGTTCCAGCTACACAACTGTTTCAAGCAGATGGTGCCCCTATGCAGATGCTTGTTCTCTACCACCAATGCTGTTTATGCAGTTTTTCTCCAATAGCTATAATGCAAAATTTGCTTTAGAAGGAAGGGCTTAACACCCCACCAGAAGAGTTTTCATTTTCCCAAGCCCCAGAGTGAGGCTTTCTCTTACTTTTTCTTTTTCTGGTCCTTAGGCCTGTCTTGGCTCAGCAGGAAGGCCCTCTCCATTCTGCTGGGTATAGTGACTTTGTTATTGGTCCTGTTTGCAAATGTCTCTTCAGTAGGGGTGTGCAAAACAGGCCATATTTGATTTGGATTCAGATTTGGCCTGACTTGGGGACAGTGATTTGATTAATTGATTTAGATCACTGTCCCGATTTGATTTGGCCAAATCCAAATGTCAAGATTCAATGCTGATTCAGAGGATCAGCAGTTCAGGCATAGACACAGCTTTAAATGTTTTTTCTACATACTTAGAGGTACCAGGTGCGGCTTGTGACCTCTGCGATGCTGGGGCAGATGGAGCATCCCA
>NW_017728886.1:33728688-33759494 GCF_001723895.1 Crocodylus porosus
GGAGCTGGGGGGGCGGGGGGGACCTCAATGAAATCTAGGCAACTTAAATGTGCAGCCTGCAATCTTTAAATATATTAGCTTGAATATATTTTTTTCAGTATGAGCCACTAAAAGATTCCAGAATGGGCTTGTTCTGGAAATGAAACAAGGCTGGATAGCGATGAAGAGTATTTTCTTTTGGGCCTTCTCCCCAAGCCTCCTGATGCAGATACTGGAAGCTGTGAACCAGGAATGGCACTGGGGCTCCTACCTGCCACTGGAAGGTGTAGAATGCCTGAGGAAGGGACTGAAATACTAGAAATGTCACATGAAGGCAACTGGCTGCCATCTTGGAGAACTGGATTTTAACCTTTCCTCAGCCACAGAATTCCAGATTTCGCATAGTTGTTACTAACTTGATGTGACGGGCATCCCAGTGACAGCCTGGCCCATGGTTTTGAAGTTCAAAACTGATTGGTGGGGGAATTTCTCCTTCCCCACCAACCAGATGATGGCAGAGGACCACCCCCATCCAGGAGTGAGGTGAAGAATTGGATCTGGGAGAGAACCTAGTCCTCTCAGCCTCCCATTGGTTCCTTTTGTCCCTGGGAGAGAATAAAAGGGCCACACTCCCAGTGGGCTGTGCTGAAGGATGGAGGAGAGGGTATAGAAGAGCTGGCACAGCTGTTGCCCCTGGAGACTCTTTGCCAAATGGAGCAACAATCATCTGTATTCCACCCCAAACCCTGCTGTGAAGTAGTGCAGTGTTGGTGCCCAGCCGGGGCACGGAGGGTTTGAAAGGGACTGAGACCCTAGGAGCTGCACGTGGCAGCTCAGATCTCCTACCCCTGGCATGAGGCCAGGTAGCCTGCCTGCAGGAGGGGTGTGGAGGGTCCCGGCTGGGACCGAAGCCTCAGAGCTGCAGGTGGTGGCTCAGCTTGGCATGTAGTTGGTGTGCAGCAGTGAGCTACAGGCAGCAGCTTGAGTTTCTGATCCCCAGCATGAGACTGAGCAGCTTGGCATGCAGACAGTATGTGGAGGATTGTCAAGAGACTAAAGTCCTGGAGCCACAGACAGCAGCCAAGGCACTGATGGCTCAGTGGTACAGTTCTTGCCTGCCACTTTGGAAACCTGGTTTTTATTCCTGACCAGGGCACCATAGGGGCAAGCTGCTAGGAATAGGGAAATCCCTACTGGGAAGCAGAATTGCCCTCAGTTCTTTTGCCCACCCCCTCTGGGGTGCCTGCACCTCATATTTGGGAAATTGCAACTCTTGCTTTGTCACCTGACATAGAGTATAAATATGCATAACTGTTGTTGAACCTTTCTGCTCCCCCGATCCCTCTTAGGTATCTGAAGGGCTTGCACCCCATTGTACCTATATGACCGATAGCCCCTATTTTCCTATGTATATGTTGTATTTTGACCCTTTCCTACTTATTAAAGCTATGCATAATTAAGTCTCAACAGGTGTTCAGTCTCTGCTCTATACGGAGAGGAGAGGAGTGGTGCATTTTAGGTAGCTACGCCTCCCACAGCGCTTCTACACCTGCTCTGCTCCCTTCAATTGGAGAGGCGGTACACCTCTGAGTACCACCCAGGTTACATCTATGTTCCTCATCCTTTTGGGTGCCTCACTTAAGAGCCTGCAGTTTGATTTGCAGAAGCGTTGCATATTCTCAGCTGCAACAAGCTCAGTGGAAATAGTTCTTGGAAACCACAAAGGGCTAAACATGTTCAAATCAGGTCCTAAATCATCTCAAACTGAGCACCCTGAAATGGAAACGTTTCGGCTCAGTCTCACTAAGATTCAGTTCTACGTCTATAAAAGGACAATATCCTCCTCCCTCATTTTAAAGGGTAGTTGTGAAACTGAAAATTAAGGTTTATAAAGCACATACATACTACGATGATGAACCACAGTAAAACCCCAGGTAATAGTAAACAATCTCTTTTTAGCCAGAAGAGGGTTTAGCTATCATGTGGGAAATAATATGTTGGGAGGATAACCCCAATTGAATGGGCAACCCTTTCATTGAACAATGAAGAGAAAACAAATATTGAATAGCTGTTCATTCAATGACTAGTGTCCATCTAGAATGAGGCAGGGGATCCTAAGGAAAAAACTAATATAGAAACTGTAATAAAAAAATGGTATCATAATGCATATACACAAGCACAGCATCCTGAATATTGGAATTCCTAACTTAAAAGTGTTTGACTTTTCTAGCTGAATAGTAATCTTTTAACTGTGTTCTTTGTGAGTGCAATATATGTATATAAAGTAGTAACTCAGTTTGCTGAGCTCCTTACCCTTTGGTAAAATGCAACAATTCTTTGAAACGCCTTTTTTGTGTAAAGGCTGAAGCACCATGAGTTACATACAGATTCTGTGGAGAGCGTTATGCTTAAAGGAACACTTGTCACTGACTCTGGGAATAATATCAAGGGCTCATTTTGTGAAACTTCAAATCATTGCATACCATTCCCTGGGCAAACATGAGCTGAGAGCTACTGCAATTGCTATAATGAATAGCGCTTAGTATTTAAATGTTTATTTAAATAAATCAATTAATCTGAATATATTAAGAACCAGAGGGGAAGCTGGGGGGGTGGGAGGAGAAAAAAGACACTGTTCCTGAGTGATCAGACCAGAATTTCTTTTGGAGTATCATGAAGTAGGAGACCTATTAAAATAAAAGCCTCCATAAATTGACAGTTTATAAAATAATAATAGGATTCTTTCTGTTTTGATTCTGATATTCCATAATAACTTCTGGAGTAAAGAATCATATTTATGTCATTTTAATATTTTTTTGGAAAAAAATTAAAAAAACAGATGGACTCACAAAACAGTAACAGATTACTTAATTAACTTTTGCCTACAGGGATAAATAGAACATACCACAGAATATATCAAAGTAGACATCAGTGAGACACTATACATTCTGTTAGTATGCACAGTTTTTTCTCTTCCAACATCAGTTCTTTTCAGACAGAAATATGCCTATTGGTTGGTTAAATAAATTCAGTAACTTATCATGGCATATTTCTTAAATATGTAATAGTATAAGGAGGTCAAATCAAGTAAATTAAGATATTTCTCACATGTCCTTTATTAAGTGAGAACTGCCATGAATTTTTAAAAGATCGGCAAAGAGTGAAAAAAATGATTCCTGATGATTTTAAGGACTGTTACAAAATGAATATTTCTGAACACATACATTTTTCATCCAGCTTTGTTGGTGGGGGGAGCAGACAAAGAAAAAAATGTTGCATATGAAAATTACTGTGGTCAAACATAACAAATATTCTGACAGCTTCACTATTAACTCTGGGATCCAGATTCTCTGGGCCCCCCCATTTAGAGTTGCAAAGGCTAAAAGAATGTATGCTACATTTTACTCCCCGTGGCCTACAGCCCAGCCCAGGATGCATGAAAGACAGCGAGGAAGCAGGAGAATGGCTGTGGTTCCATGATAAAGGCTGCCAGCTGGCTACTAGGATTATTTTTGGTTTTTAAAGCCAAAGACTGCCTAAAGTAAAAAGCATAAGCAGTCCTGGGCACGGGGATTGGAACCTTGGTGTCCCCATCCCAGGAAGTGCTCTCGTCACTGGGCTGCAGTCATGCATGTTCCCTCCTGTTTCCGCTCCTCCTGGCCCCCATGACCCTTGTACTCTTGCATGTCAGATGGCCTATTTTCAGCAGAAAGAATGGGGGAGGGATGCTTCCCACCTGACCTTTTCTAATAACTTGGGGGTTAAGGTACCCTCTTAGGAGGCAAGAGATGTGTTTATAATCCTGAGACTGGGATAATGCAAGTCTCTGACTTCCTTTAACTAAAGGGAAGGGTAACACAGCTACTGTGTTTTCTAGTAAGAGTGACTGACTCAGTTCTGCTGGCCTGAGTTAGCTGTACTTTATGGGTGCCTAATGGATTGGTCATTTAGTAATTTAGGTTCCTTCTACCTGGATCACAGTGGCACTTATGCGGTATTTAGTCTTTCGAACTGGATGGTATCTGAGCATGTTCAGGAGCTGAAGTTTAAGTGCCTAGGGATTTTTTAAGGTCAAATGGAGGTACCCAAGAAGTTGAAGTAGAGTTGATCTGGATTGCTTTCTATGACTTAGGTTCTTCAATTCTACCAAATGTCTCATTTAAGCACTTAACTTACCAATTGGTTCTATGCATTACATCAATTGTGTATGATTGCATTCAGTTTTTTCCTCTCTCAAAGCCAAGGCCTGAACTTGCAAACCCATAATGAGTAGCCCTTCCTTGTGTGAGCATTAATATCAATCAAATATATTGCAATATTATACAGATTCCTTTCTGTAAAATTCATGCTTTTTATATACTGATTGAATGTGCTGTAGAATAAAATGCATTTTAATTGGCAAAGGGACAGCAGACCATGCTTCAAAAATTCCAAGCAAAAATTCTTTAATTGTTTTATTAGACGAATCAATCCTATTTATTAAAGCAATCAAACCTAAATTTTCAGTCTACCTTGAATAACCCAGAGAAACTGATAGCAAGCCTCAGACCGCCGAAGTTTTTTTTTAAATTCTGTGCACCGTCATCTTTTTAAAAATAAGTGTAATCAGATATATATGTGCATACATTTGGTTATTGCTATCTGAATTACCAGCCTGCAATTTAATCCCTCCCTATTAGAAACAGGGATTGATAGAGCCATACAAATTGAAGAGTGATTGCTGCAGGTATTTCACCAGACCTCAAGACATGGTGGTTAGTAGCTTCAAATTAATTCTAGCTATGTTTTGAACATTTCAAATCTCACAAGGGATGCTGTAAAGCAAACAAAAAAATGTATTACACAGAATAAAGAATGAATACAGAAAATACAGTATTGTATTATTTACTGAAGAAAATAACAAGTAGAAATCATGTTATTTTTAAAACAGAAATAAGTAATCAAATTTAGACCATACAAGCATCAACAGGAAATGTAAATAACTGCATTTTTAAGGTGGTACCTACAAGGTGTCTAAACTACTTGAGACCTGAAACTGCAAATGTTGAATACTATGCATAAGAATGATTTACATGACTCTGTTTGTACAGTATGTAAAAGATGTGATAGTCAAAGACCACAATGAAATGTACATACAATACCTGAATTTAAAATTTGAGTAGGCTAGGCACAGATCCTCAAGGTGTTAAGTACCTAACTTCCCCTGAAGATCTGGGCCTCAGATCTTCCACCCAAATGGATATCTCTGTTTTTCATTGGGGAATTTATAATCTTGTCTTTCCCTGGTCAGGGAAGAAAAGGGTTGATATATTAAAGAAAAGATGGTTCCCTAGGCAGAAAAGTGATAGCACTGCAACTAAACCAACCACCTTCCCTAGGCAACATAAAAATATTCTAATATGAAGAATTATTTTACAACTCAGTGGAAATATGCAGTAATGCAATCCGTTTCCTTCGTCTGGATGACAAAAATGCAGTCTTAACAGTCACAAGAGCCTGCCTTGTGTTAGCTATAAAAAAAATATATTTATATATATATTTATGCAACTACTATGTGCATTAAACAAAATCACTGTATGAATCAGCAGGGTTCTGTAATAAGACTTTGATTTTGTATCTCTTGCAATGCTTCTCAGGAAAGACTTGCAATGAAATGGCAAAGGATAAAAACCTATGTGTTTAAAATCTCAACATTTTCTCCTTGCATTGCCTGAGAAATATTCCATGTTGATTTCCTCCAGCATCAGCCAAAATATCTGTTGCCTTCATTTCAACCCTCTGCATGAAAATGCAAGGGATATCCCTTCAAACAAACCCAATGCTTAATTTTTAGTGAATATTGAAACTGAAAATTAGCCCAATTTCACCATGAACTCCGATAAGAAAGCCTAATTTCACCATAGTGAAAACTCCTTGTTATTTTGTTTCTTACCAGCTTGTGTTAACATTAAGATTCTTTTTCATGACTTTTTAAAGGATATTAACCAACAAAGTACAAGAAACATTCTACTACTCTTGGAAAGAACATACAACGTACTGTAACTCAGTCACGCACTTGGTTATGCTAGTTTAGCATTGAAAAATCAAAACTGTATTTCCACATTCACTTGTAGAAGTATAGAAAATTGCTTTTTTTTTTTTAACCTGCATTGAATTCATTTTTCTCAGCTACCTTGTGAACAGGAATCATTGCTCTTTGTATGAAAGGGCTGCTCATTTGTAACTTAGTTTATTTTTGAGACACCAGAGAAGAACACTTGAACAAAAGGGTCACACCCTTGCGCACCAAAAGCTTTATTGTATTATCTGGTTTCCTATGCAACCCCATGCCTAAGCCAATAGAACAGCAGCTGTGCCATAGTTCTGATACCAACGGTGCCACTCAGCAAGTTCTGAATGACCTACTGTACCTCATTTCACTATGGGAACCTTCTGTGCAGTGGAATCTGGTATCATAGATTATTTTTTCTTCTTGGAAAAGGCTTATCCAAAAAACGTCTTTCTACCAGGCTACAGCAGTCTAGTGGTCCTTTTCTTTAAAGAGAGGCAATGTAAATGTCTTACACCTGTAGGCCAGTACTGGTGCTCTGTCCTAGAAATTTTAGCATTGCTCTGATACAATGAAGCCTTCTTTTTCTCCAACTGGTTCCACTTCAGCATAGGCAGGGTGTCCAGAGCCTCTTCGAAACTTCATGGCAGGCCATCTGCTTGGACGACGCTACACGAGCAACAAAAACAAAAAGCCTCTTTAGAATATGCAAGGGACAACAATAAAACAAGAACAAGTTATTAAAGTATCCTGTAATTTCAGATTGTAATGCTAAATTCCAGTTGGTTTTAAAAAATAAAAGTAGGCTATTTAGGGAGTTGGAGAGAAAGGGTACATAACACATTGTGAAGTTACACATTACACTCAGACCATATTAAGGAAATTAAAGAACAAGTGCCCACATGTTAAAGCTTGTTACCTTGTGCCAAGTACCCTCTGAGGGTTTCAAAGATTTGCTACTTCAGGCAAGGGTTAACTCCAGACTGTGCTACCCAGCTCATGATAGTGTAACTTCAGTTTGCTCAACCAAGGTAAAACAAGCAATCTGTAGTCCTCCAGCATCCCAGGATGCACCTTTCCCACCCCCATTCCCCTACCAGTCCTGCTCTGTGGATGAACTGTCCACCCTCCTAATTTCTAGTGGGTGGTATTGCCTAGGAGCAAGTGTGGTGCTGCTGGTGCCAGGAGGGGGTTTGCAGCATGGAGCTGGGAGGTGGACAGGCAACCCAAGTGATGAGTAAAATGTTTTCTTGCATCTGAAAAGTGCTCTAGAATGAAAGACATTTATAAACTCTACATTTTGTGAGGGTGAGACTCCTCAGCACTTTCTGGAAATCATTGCCCTCTACAGTGTCTCAACTTGGGCACCAAAAATGGAGCCCTTTCTTACCACCCCTCCCCACAAATGATTAGTCACTTTTGAAAATGTGGGTGTAAATAAATGTTTTTATATGTCATTTCTTCTCCAAAGATACTGAATGCATTTGCAGTTCACCTTCAAAGAGTGCTGAATCACACAGTGAATAGTCCAAGTGCATTTAAGGTGAACAGAAGGATGAATGAAGAAAATTAGTTACATTTTACATTTTCACTAAGGCAGAGACCAAAAGCTATTTATAACTTTAATGGCTTTTAATATGAATGTGAGAAGCTGTGTTCTGACAAAACCCATTTTTTTTATTCTCGCTATCCTGAAAGTAAACATTATCTATAAGTAATTTGTAGATTCAAAATACTCAATGTTTTACTATTATGTTGCCAATATAATACAGATAATCTGTTCCGGGAACCACTGTTGTTATATTATGATATTATGTTGGGATTAGTGATCCTAATTTAGGACTGGATTACCTAAAGAATATTTTGTACCATAGCTATCCCATCTAAAAAATGTGTGAATGGAAAGTCATTGATAGGGCATTACATAAAGACTTACAAGGGGACCACTCTTAGGAGGACATACTACAAAAGCAGTAGGTTTCCTTCTCTTCTCTTCTAGAGTTAAATGTGCTTCTGAGGTGTCTAATGCTGAACTGTGTTCGACAGGTAATTTAAATCTCAAGGCTTCTCAATGTAATCTTCCCTGCTTCCCCTTCCCCCTCCCACAAACACAAACACTCCCTCCATATAAGACTTACTTAGTCAGGAAAAGTCAGAAAAAGCAGAAAGCACTGGCCTTTTGAAAGGAGGTGCTTTTATTAATAAGAACACTTTGTTCCAACTTTGTAGATTTCTTCCCCTAAACTACATTCAGATTAGTTTGAAAATGAAAAAGAACAGCTTGGTTACAGCTAATGAAAAGGGGTCAGATTCTGTTCTCAGAATCACTAGTGGAAATCTAGAGTCATTCATTTGAGCCCAGTGAAATTATTCCACACTTACACTATTGTAAATGAAAAAAGAATTTGACCTGAGAGGTCTCTAATGAAAAGAGAAAATGAAAAACCAGTGAAAATTAGTATGGAAAATAATTAGAAACAGCCTGACACCATAACACACACAGATGAACTAAACTGTAATCTATGCAAATGTTCTCTAATGTTATTTTAAGACATAGCTAGGATTAACCCTTGGTTCTTCTTTATAGTGCCAGTCTACCATTTCCAGCTACACTCTCCAAATGGAAGACCTCTTTCTAACTGGTCCTTCCAGGTGATAAAAACTGAATATAAATGCATCAATTGACTGAACAGGAAATGTAGCAGAAACATCAACTCTAGCCCCAGAATTAAACAAATCTGAAGGTTATCTTCAAACATCAGAATTAGAGCCCTGTGCAGTTTCTTTTCATGCCTCAAGGGAAAGAAATGCATTTCATTCTGCCTTGTCAGGTTTTCCATTGGTAATAATGTATAGCATGGGATATGCATGTGTGTGTTTGTATGTGAAGTTGCTAGTTTTGAAAACAACATTGACAAGCTACTGATTCACTAGACCTGGCTGCTGACCCAGATAATGCTGTAGCAATATTACCATTTTAATTGATAAAACCAGAAGTAACTTAATTGGCATCATGGGATTCAAAGCTCCTTGAGCCAGTGCAGCAGCCCAGGAAAAGCCTAATGAATTCTTTCTATTTTGTGGTCCCTGAGGCACAGTAACAAAGGACTAGAAAATACAAGCACAAAAAAGTCAATATTTAGACTGTTTCCTAGTTCTTGTCATCTTCTTTGAGCAGGAAGAAAACCTACTTCTTTCTTTGGAGTTTCAAACCTTTACGGTTATTCTTGGAGCTGCAGTCCTGTAGAATGTAATTCTCGCTTATTCTTACAGAATACATTATAAAGTGTATTGCAATTCAGTAGTTTTCTCACATGAGTAAAGCTGCCAGAAATGGGTCCCAAGTACATCTTTCTAAGTAAACAGGTTAGAGGAAAATGCCTGCAGTGCTGTGAGCCCCAGAAGACCATAGACACCGTGTGAAGGAGAATGACTTGCATATCTGGAGAAAGGCTGGCTCCCTGTGCATGGCCAAAAGGAAACAAAGAAATGGGTCTAGAGCAGGCTAGCTCATAGAAAAGAGATTTCAAAGCTTGTATCTCCATCAGGCATGGTAAGACAAATTTGGGGGCCTAGTACATCCTTGTGGAAGGTGACCTCCTATTTTTGGAAACATTAAATCTGATTTAGGGGGGCCCAGTACAAGTGTACCCTTATTTTCCCCTCTCACCAGCCCTGTACTTTATATACTCAGCCACTTAAGGCCATGCAGCCTCCTGATCTGTCAGTATCTCTAAGCCTGGACATAGGTATTTTTATATATATGCCCTAGAGTAATTGGGGGCCAACCTTTTTTGTAGGTGTGCCACAAATTAGCCCCACACTTCCCCTGACTACCATCCTATTCCCTTCCACTGCCCCATCTGCTGCTCTACTTTCTGCCCCCTACCCTACCTGACACTATGTCCTTCTCCTTGCCCTATCTACTGGCATGCTACCTCTTCCTTCCTCAGTTTGTTACATGTCACACACAGAGGCTGCCCATGCCACTTGTGATATGTGTCCTGCAGGTTGGACATCCCTGCCCTAGAACACAATCAGGGTGGGTTCTACAGCTCTTACATTTACAAATGTGATGAGGGATACCTCAGCTCCAAGTGCTAGAGAGTGGGCTTCTAGGGACCCTTCCCTTTCCTGGTGTTTTACTGGAAAGTCTTCATGTTTATTGAAGTGAACAAGTATCACCTTTTCATTTGTGCAAGTATTAGGCAACATGGTACTTTTTTTTTACTGCTGGATGAATTTTCAACTGCAAATCAGTAGCAGAGGCCTCCTAGCATTCATTCTCAGCTAAGCGAGTTGCCATAAATCACAGAATGACCCCTGGAGCATAGGCCCCAATTAGCTTGTCAGATAAGGGCTTTTAGCACATTTGAAGGACTTTATGAATTGTTTTTGAGGTTACCTTTATGTAAACTGATTTTCTGTTGCAGAACAATGTTGTTAATAAAACCCCAAACATGAACTGTGATGAACACTACAGCAGCTTACCATATAAGATAATACAGTCAATCAAGATTTGCAATCTGATTGGCTGAGTTTCATGCAGAGGGTTTTAGTAAACTTTACCACCTTTGGTATAACTCTATGAGAGGGGAAAGGGAAAACAGAACCTTCTTTGTTGAAAGCCTCTTTTAATCTATAAAAAAGAAAGTGCAGTTTCTATGTGTTTAGTTTCTATTGCCAGCAATGCTTTCTGACTATTCTAATGCACAAGATAATTGATGACATAACTATAAAACAATATGGTCCGCAGCTTTGAACTGACCAGAGAGCTGCAATTCAGGTGAGAGCTTCAGTGACATTTATAAATGACTTTGCTGAATTCTAACCAATATGATCAGTACGATCTTGAAAATGAAGGAAATAATCAAGTCTGACTTTTAGTAAAGGAACTGCTACAAAAATCAATGTGCGAATTTTTAGATGTTTTTAAAAATATATATGTGAAGAAAAAGGAGAGTAAATGTAACAGATGTGCACAAGCAGAAGGGAAATATCTACTGTGTACATATGAAAAAAGAAAAACAATTAGCAGCTCTTGGTTCTCTTTGGGCTGTGATCCCTTATCCAAAGAGTCCTTGAAGTGTGAATTTTGTCACAGATATGGAATATTAGAGCCAAATTAGCTTCACTGCCCTTCCCCTGCTCAGCATTCATACAGTGTCAGCTTGTCAGCATGCAATCAGTTGAGAGGCAGAGGTGATTAGCCTGGGTGTAATGCTGTATGAATATGGTTCTATGGCTTCTGGGTCAGGAGGTAGCCCCAGCAGAGTTAATTAGCCCAAATGCAGAACCGAACTAGTGAGGCTGCAGCATAATGTTTCTTGTTCCAACTTTGATGACTGGCTTGGGAGGCAGTAGAGCTCAGACCTCTGGAGCATCTTAGATTTTTGGCTCTCAAAAGATGGTTTCAAAAATAAAATTTAGGAGGACATAATGTTGAAGAGGCTCAGTTATGGAATTACTGGTATATATCATTTTTGTATAGTGTGCAAGCGCTGTAACATGGAAATAATAGCATTTTATGATTGATTTCCTTGGCCTCCCAAAGGAACTGAGGAACATATTGCTATCCCTTATACAGATCCACATAATCTCCATGAAAGCTCAGCCTGTGGTATGGTACATTTCACCTGTGATGGGAATTAATTTACAACAACTACAGCAATGCACTTTGAGTATCTGCTTCACTGTTAATTTGCTGAGATTTGTCAGTCTTATTTTACATTTTCCCTTCAAAGTTCTGGAAAATGAGTTCAAAATGTCTGTGGATGTGAAGAGATCAATGGCACATACAGTCTTTTACAACATGAACATGAAGGAAACAGCAAAAGTACAATTTTAGGTGAAATCAGACTTCCATGATTAAGAACAGGTCAAAGAAAGTATTTAAACCCTTGAACAACCTCCAACTACAATCACTTCTGTTTTTTTTCCCCACAGTGGTACATGTAAACTGTTAGCAACTCCCATTTTTCACTTTATCATCCTACCAGCATCAAACCCACAGAGTCTGCTTGCCACGAACTGCAGTCTCATTCAGTTATAGATTTAAGAAGGTGGTCTCATAAGCATTCATAGAACCTGATTCTCCCCCCACACCTGTTTTTTGTAGTATTAATGACTTTAATGGAGTAACTCAAATTTTCATTACAGTAAGAACTTGATGTTACAAAATTCTGATTGCTCCTCAGAAATCTGCATTATCCTCACCTCACATGAACTTCCTGGGGAGTTTGGGTACACAGTATCTTCTAATTTTTAATGTAACTTCTGCACATTGTGCAGACATCCTGTATCCACCAGACCTGCCTGCTAAGTACTATATTCACCTGCTCAGTGATATCCAGTCTAGCATGCCTGCACTCACACGCACATAATAAATTAATTTTAAACTTTACACCAACCATTCATGGGCTTTTGACTGAGCTTTGTTAATATCATATATTACTGACTCAGAAGTAGAGATATTTATTATCGACTCCTTCAGATTTTCAGAATAAAGTGTCGAGCTTCAAACTGACAGTGCAAGGTTACTCAGAAAAATTAAGAAAACGGAAGAAATCAAATCCCATTTGATCTATTATGTGGGCCTCTAGTCAGTATTACATTCTCAGTAGGAACAAATAAATTGTGTACATCCTTACTAATAAAGGGTCAATTATTATCTTCAATGATTTGTAGACTTCAACATTAATTAAAAACATAATTTGCACGGAAGAAGTTTTCACTGGAGAAATTAACACTGTGAACAAGAGCCCACATTAAGATACTGCAAAAGTTAGATTATGGTATCTGTTATTTTCTTGTTCTCCTGACCTTATCTCTTATCAGTGACCTTGGCCCTAAAGGACTTCTTTATGACTGTCTGACTGTCCAACCTCTAAGCACCTGTGAGCCAAACACCCTGTGGGCTGCACCAGCAGAGACCACACACCTGCAGGTCACATCACAGTGAGCCATGGCTCCCCAGGCTGCACATAGTACAGGTACCCCCAACGACTGTGCCACAGGCCCATTTTACTCTCCTCCCCTGCTGCACCATGTGCTTGCACCCCGCAACCACTGCACTGCATGCTCACATTGCTCCTCCTCCCTCCACTGCTGCATCATGCCACCCAAGGCTCACCTTCAGCTCCCCGCGCTGTGCTGCACTGCCCTGCTCCCTGGAGCAGAAGCAGAAAGCAGAAGCTAGAGGACAGAAGGGCTGCTTGGACATTCTGGCTGCTGTTGTAGCTGGAGTGATGGGGGAGCAGAGGTCAGGTGGGCTCCTGGGGGCTGCAGCACAATTCCTCAAGAGCTGTATGCAGCCTGCGGGCCAGCAGCTAGACAGGCCTGCTCTACGAAGAGTCTCTGCGACCTCACAGTTACCTGGTTTTGAATATTTACAATTTGAGTGTAGTCTTACCTGTTCTCTCGTCAAACTTAAGTGAATGCCCAATTCATTTAACAAAAGCTCAGGTAGAGATGAGCAGATATCGCAATTCCAGATCCAGTGTTCAGAGAACACTACATCTCAACTATCTGCTTTTTACAAGCAACAAAGTAACTTGACTTACCTGGCACTGAATTAATTGGATGCTTAGAAAAAATTACCTCAAAGTCCAAACTAGCTCAAACTATACAGGTGAAAGAACCTGATTTAGTTCTCTCTTTCTTACTGAATAGAAATTTCTGTCCCAAATAGACCTCTTTGATTTAAAATACTTCTACTACAACTGTATCAACAATTAACATTTCCACAGTTTTATGAAGTAGCAGGTTGGGCATCTAAGAAGTTAGTTTCTCATCCTTGAAGAAGAAGACAGCTCTTTCCACAATCTCCTTGACTTTTACTGTCAGTGCTAATTATTTATTTTATAGTTTTTTCTTCTTATATGATTTGGGTTTCCCCTGCTGGGCTGCTGGTTCCTGCTGAGCTGAATAAGCTCTTCAGGAAATAACTTTACTATCAGTGCAGATAGATGACAATATCTAAAATGCCTAGACCTTGCAAAACTTTGAAAGAACAGAAACATTTTACTTGTTCCTCTATCTTTTAATCATTAGCTCCAGGGTGCATAACTCAGCTCTCAGTTCGGAAAAAAAACCCAAATTGGTGACAGTGTTAAGGCCTCAAGGGTACCCAGGCAGACAAAGTTCTTTGGGTAAATGTGTTATCTTTTATTAGACCAACTAAATAGTTGGAAAAATTGCCATTTGCAAGCTGAAACTAGGAAAAAAACCCCCAAAACACGACAAATCAGTTCTTCAGCTAATATAAATGAGCACACCTTCATCAACTTCATTGGAGCTCTACTAATGTATGGCTGGTGAAAATCTGGCTCCACATTTCTCTTCTATTTTTTAAATTACTTTTAAGAGATAAACTGCATGCATTAACTCAAATCTGCAAGCTGGAAATGGTGTATGCACTTTTGTTCTGGAGTGTTCTGCTATCTACACAGATGTAAAATGATAAGCCTTAAATAGAAGCAGAAATGGCCAGCAGGTCCACAAGTCTCAAACCTAACACCAGGATGAATACTACAAATGATTTGCTATTACTTTGCTATTTTAGCTTCCCTAAATTAACATCCTACACACAGCAAATGGGGTTAGTTGGGGATGGAAGAAGGGAGAGATGATCAAAAGAAAGCATGTGCAAACCAAATTCAGTGAGTCCAAAAGTATGGAGACTTGACATGTTTGCTACAGAGAGCACACACAAACATACATTTTAGCTACTTTAAAGGAAGCAGCAGCTCATACAATGGGCACTTGTCCACATTACACCTCTCCTGTTTCCACATTACATTTTTCCTGTGTCCACATAACAAAAATCACCATTAAGCTAGCTAAATCACATCTGTATATCCACATTATCAGCTGATTTTATCCTTTTAGGGTTTTTTTGTGGTAATTTAAAACACCCTGACATGTTTTATTTTTAGCTCCTGAATTTCTTCTATGAGGGTTTTTTTTAATCATTTTAAATTTTCAGTGTGGATCCAACTTATGCCTGAAAACAGGATTTTCCCTGTTTTGCAACAATTTCACCACCAGATGCCGCTTGGGTTTACTTGGTAATCCATGGAAAAACACTGAATTTTTATTGCAATGCTGCAACAAAATCCCAGGGGCTAATCTTGCAAATTTTTACTGGTGATTCAAGGTTCAGATTAATGAAAAATACAACTTTTCCTTGACTTTCAGGTGTTCCTTGACTTTCAGTAGAAGCAGGCAGTTTGAAATCTGGAGAGCAAACCCTAGCATGTGGCCTGGGATGCCCCAAAACAGTGGATGGTGAGAGCAGGCCACTCACTGTAAGCAAGGGGTTCCCCACAGCCACTGGCCCAGGCAGAGCGGGGACTGGCAGGGAATTTTGCAAGTGAAATATTCCCAGGACCTTAGAAATGGGGGGGGGGGAGGCCTGACTGATGAACAGAGCAAATCAAGTGCATGGCTTGCCAAGTGCAAGTCACAGCTAAGCAGGCTTTTGCCAATTCTGGGAGAGAACCCTTACTACTTCACAGTCAGGGCGGCTAGGATCTGGAACCAACTTCCAAGTGAAGTGGTGCAGGCTCCTACCCTGGGGGGCTTTAAGACAAGGCTAGACAATCACCTTGCTGGGGTTGTTTGACCTCAATACTCTTTCCTGCCATGGCAGGGGGTCGGACTCGATGATCTGCTCAGGTCACTTCCGACCCTACTAACTGTGAAACTATGAAACATGTAGCATTGGGTACATGTGGTATGGGTCAGGTAGCTCTGGGTAATTTATTAATCATGGAATAGGCCTTTGGCATACTGGAAGGTAATGCAGGAATGGGGATTTGTCTCTGCATAGCTTCCTCCATTCCTAATGAGGTAAGCAACAAGAAAACAGTAATATTGCTGGTCCTAGAACAGTCACATCACAGAAGTCTGCTTCTAGAAGAGGAAACTATATGGTTTAGCAAACTGGGCTGGAATCTGTTCAAACTCCTGGGAAGGCAGGTTTGAATGTCTGTCTCAAGGCACAGATTGATGAGAGAGCTGTAACCTGAGCTGTGGGAAAACTGGAATTGACAGGCAAATAGGGTTACTGTGAAATGCTGATAGGACAATGCACTGTCAGCTTTCAAGTCTCCCCACAAAAAGCAGACCTGGGGTCCTTGGACTCTGCAGCATAACATGATAAAACCATGTCTAACTCTAAAAAAAAAATATTCAATCAAAAAGAGTGTGGTCACTGACTTGTCACACTTTGGGGGGGCCTCTCACCCCTGCCCCACCAGCCCTGCCGGTGCCATCATTCAGAGCCCCAGCCAAAACGCAGCTTCATTGGAACATGGGGAATACAGATCAAGCAATTCAAAGGGGGTTGGCACTCCACGATTTGGCCAGAGTCACTCATCTGCTTTTACAGGTTCTGCTGAGGAATCTTAAGGCAATGGCTGAGGGGGGGATAGGAAATGGTCCTCTCCAGTCCTACAGGAGGCACAATAGACAACAATAACACAGAAAACATGACCATGCTTTACAGCTAAGCCACTGCCCCCCAGCCCTGCTAGGGTGGCTCTGTCTCTAGGGTGTAACAGCTGTGTATAACAGTGTATGGGGAGGGCTGAGATACACCCTAGAGCTGGGTGCAATGGCCACATATAACAGTTTAGCACAGTCCTCACCATACACTGCTATATGTGGCCATTACAACCCAGAGCTTTGTGCATTGCAGGACCCAAGCCTCTCTGAGAGCATGTGGCTCTCCTCTCCCTCTCCCTGCAGTGGTCTGGGGCTTGTGGCATGAGCGTGTTGGGGGCTGGGGGCCAGTGTGGGTGGCACCCCTACCCCCTGCAGTCCTGCCTGTGTCCCTCACTCCCAACCTGAGGCCCCCTGCCCCACCAGCCCTGCCAGTGCCTCTCTTTCCTAGCTAACCTGCAGCCCCCATCCCAGCTGGTATCCCTCACTCCTGACCCGCAGCTGCCTGCCCTCCCAAACCCTGCTGGTGCACCCTACTCCCTACCTGCAGCCCCTTGCTCCTCCAGCCCAGCTGGTGTCCCTCACTCCTGACCTGCAGCACCCTGCACCCCCGGCCCAGCTGGTGCTCCTTACCAGGCTGGATGCCCAGAAAAAGCGCCCAGAAAAAGCGACGGGCAGAAGTGCTGCAGCACCAGGCTAGGGCAAGGGGTGAATCCCTTTGGGTGCCCGTAGCCATGTCATTTCCCTTTGGGAGGACTCACCTAGGCATTTCTTGTCCTAAAACTCCACCTGGCAGTAAAGTAGTACTGAAAGGGCAGGAGGCTATTATTGTTCTGATGTGCTTCCTAGCGCATTTTACTAGTTATAGTGTAATGAGCTATTACATAGTAAATCATGTCAACGGTACTTATGTAGCCATCATAAACTAAGAAAGCAAAATTAAACCAGGAACAATTTTTAGCGGGTAAATGTGGGGAATGTGGACAAGTGCCCAATATGACTGTTTTATCTGTATGAGCTGATAGTAATAAAAGTGTGCTGAATCACTCAAAAAGTGACCCTAACTGATGCAGGATTAAAGCTGGAATGGTTTGCTACACTTATATTGCTATAGAATCCAGTATTCTTTGATAGGGATATAATTGTTATAGCTGTTTGTGCCCACAGTAAAGTCAATTTACTTTGTAAAAACTGAGTGGACATACCACACACAGCCTTACACTTTTGTAAGTCACTCTAGGTACTGGGGTAAGTTTGCCCCACAAGAAGTGAGAACTAAACTTCTGCAAATTACAGAAGTTTACTAGTTGTGTGTCTGTTCCCTAGTTAATTTTACTGCAGGGTAGCCATTTGTGCCAGGCAAACAAACTCCCCTGCCTTCTACTGGCCAGACTGTACTAGTACCTAAAGGTGCATATCACCCTGCATTCAGCAAGTTTGGACCAGCTGCTCCTTACTGGATGTCTCTATTAATTAATTATTATTAATGTGACTGAATAAACTCCAGTGCAGTTCATGCTGGACTTTATTGCTCCTGGGCACTATGTTCACACATGAGCTGGGGACCACAGCACTTTGAGTCAGGTCAGAGCAGCCCTGGCTGGCAGGGAGCAGGGAGCTGGTCAGTCTGCCAGCCCGGGGCTGCTTCAACCTGGTTCAGTGTGTTGCAGAGGGGCTGGCTAGTCGGCAGGCAGCCCCTGCACTAAAACACCCTTGTGCCCCAGCCAACCCTATCAGCATCTACACATGTGTCACAGTCCATTAAATAAAGCCACTGCAGGACGGTACTTGTGATAGTACTGTGTGGGGCCCCCAAGCTGAGACACCCTGAGCCTCAAAAAGATGCTCCATGGCTGGCTGGGGCTGAGAGTGCATCAAGATGGGGGCTCTGCAAGCCTCAGTGCAGGGACTCCACAGCAGAGCCCTTGCATGATACAAGGGCTCTGCTAGCCTGCTCCCCCATCTCAAGGCACACTGCATCCCAGCCAGCTGGGGAGTGGCTGGCTGGGGTGCCCGGTGCCTCAGTGTGCCTCATTCTGTGCCTCAGCCAGCCCCTGCTGCAGCACATGGAGCAGAGGGGCAATGTATGCTGCGGCAAACCGTAATGACCAGGGACATCCACTATACCACAAAGTAGTGGCACAAATTTTTGCCACTACTATTTGTGCTGCAGCAAATGCATGCCCCTGCTCATGTGGACGTGGCCTAGAAGTCTAAGTTGTTTTTCAGAGAAAGTAACATGTAGGATGGTGTAAGAGTTTATGCATAACATCCTTTTTGGTTTCTTGCTGTCATTTTCCCCAGCTTAGACTCTCCTGTTCACAGGTAAATGAACATGAATAGGAAAAAGGAATGTGGATTAAATCAGTCTAACACATCACCTTTTAATTTGACCTTCTATGTCTTTTATAAATAATTCCTTTTCATTCTTACAGTTCTCACTTAAATGTATGACAGGAAAATTAAAAATACATTAAAAAATATTACTAAGTCTGCAAATTGGTCCCAGCAGTAAATTGATTTGGCTCAACTGAGTTACCCAAGGGAAGAATTTGCTTCCATCCACATTCAACTTTAGAGATTCCTGCATGACTTTAGCTCATATTTAAATTTTAAACAGCACCTTATTCTACTCAATCTCTGTTTTATGCATTCTTGTATTCATAGAAATGTAATTCACCATAACTGTCACACCATGCGTGTTTCTTGTTAGACAAATCTTAAATCCTGAGCATAGTATATTTTATGCTACATAAATTAGTGAATAAATTAATTATTTGTAATTGTGTTATAGCTAGCCATTATTGTGGTTCATTAACTTTGCTGCACTTAAGGCTCATTATGTGAGCTCTGGTCTATTTAAAACAAATATGAAGGTCATTAGTCTTTACATAAATGGTAACTTTCAAAACTCAGTAATATTTGCTGCAATATGTCATGTTCTTAAATGGTAATTGTAAGGAATTTCTAAAGATAAATACATAATCTGATTCTAAAGGAACCATTCCTTGCACCTAAATATATTGAACATTTGTAAACTAAAGGGGGAAAGATCTCAAATTAATTAAAAAACAGAAGATTAAAGCAGACAATATCTTCTCTATTACATTGGAAATATGGTTTTATGTAATATTTATGATTTATAAGTTTTTGACATAAAATCCTGTAACATTAAACTGGCACAATTTCTTATTTTTTTAATTTCAAATTTTGGGGCCTGAGTCTACTGAAATGTCAGCGGCCACGTCTACACGAACGGCGGACAACACAGTTGTTACTAATCAGTCACTTAGTACTTGCATAAGTACTGACATTACTGCACAGTACCGTCCCTGTAGTTTTTTTTCAATACTGCTGCACAGTAGCAATGAGTACCACTTTTAAGAAGTACTAAATAACAGCAGCGTGTGGTTATTTTTAGCCACTATGTCACTGTAGCAATGTGCTATAGTGAGGGAGCGTGTCACTATGGGAATGTAGCCGTGGCATCACGGTTTTCGTCCACTGATGCTACATTGCTGTAGTGCATTGCTATGGCAATGTAACATCTCATGTAGACATGTCCCTTAATGTCAGACCCCCTAAATCAGTAGTATACCACTGAGTCATGAACCACCACCAACAAAGACGTGCATATTGCCAGGGATGGGGAGCAGAGGAAACAGAACAGTATTAGAGTTTAACGTCAGGTTTCAAATGATTAATAACAAAAAGGGAAAATGTTTCCAAAATACTACTAAACCACACTGATGCTATTTTTTTCCAATTAAAGTTGCCATCTTGGATTGTCAAATACTTTCAGTTTCATTTAACGCTTGGTTATTCAGGAACCAATTAAGAGCACTAAGCAGGTGTTGCCTGTAGCCATTTTTGTTGGAAATGCAACTGCTAACATTTTCTGTCCTCAATAAATTTGAAGAGACTGCTTCAGCAATTATTTTCTTTCTCCTCTAAGGAAAAATAAAAACCCCACAAAAATCTTAAGAACATCATTCATTTTGAATTTACCCTGTTGTTCAAAAAATACATCAACTGTGATCAGAAGCTGATCTCATCTTTTCAGGTTTAATTTTAGGAAAAAAACCACATTTCTCTTGAAAGTAAGTAAGTAGGTAATTGAAAGTAAGTAGGTAATTACAGATAAAGTACTGAACAGTTACCAGCCCAGAGGAAAATCAAATAAGGAAATGAAGGGGCCCAAAATGTTGAATGCACTAAAAATATTAACATCAAAACTTCACTGAAAAAAAATCTGATTTGGTATTTTTATCTATGCACAGAAATAGTACATGGAAAACAATGATATAACAGTAAATACTGTGCTTCTGATTTATCTTGGTTGTTTTGTTTTTGCATGAAGGCTCCTTACAGACATAAAAGAAAACAAAATGGCACTTTACTTTTAACTCAGTGTGCCCCTATGCCGAGCCCAGTGCATGCCCAGAAAAAGGTATTGAGTTAGTTTGACCTGGCTCAACCAACGTCTGTATGGATTGGGCACTTCAGTGGGGCTTTTAGGCACTTTTATTAAAAGATAAAAGCATCAAAAAGCCCCACTGATGTGTGTGTTTTATACAGACGTGCAGAGCTAGGTTGACTTAAAGTCTTCCAGTAAAGTGTCCCCCCACCTCCCCTCCCCTTCTCCCCCAGTCAGCAGCCAAAAAAGACAGTGCTTTGCTCTGTAAGTTTACGTCAGCTATGAATTTACAGTGGCTAAGAAGAGGATAGACCTTTTCTGCACATCAGCAGCTCTGTAGTAACTGCACACAACTTTGCTCTCATCTCAGAAGTGAAAGTTAAGCTGTGGTAACTTAGCCTTTAATGAGAGAAGGGCAATTTACTGGAGTTTAACTTCCACTTACCACAGTTTATGTTTGATAAAATCCTTCCCCTTTTTACCCTGCATATTCATATCTTCTGAAATACCATATTTTCATGCATACTACACCCCTACCACAGATAAAACAGGCACCTTGTTTTAGGAAGGCAGAATGTAAAAATAAAAAAATTTAAAAAAATTCAAAGTCATGGCCAACTGTGTGACATAGAGTAAGTGCTCAGGGGAACATAGAGTGTCCAGGAAGTATATCACAAGGGAGTTCCTGATGTCAGCTGCCTCATCAAGATTGTCTCCCGTCTATATAAGTTCCTACAAATAAAGCACTGTTTCTAAATCAGAAGGCACATCAAGAAATAATCAGCAGCTCATTTGCTGCTTCAGCCACTAGCTACAGTGCTTAGCCAATAGCTACGGCTATTAGAGGATTAACACAGGACTTTGCCATTTTGGATGATGCATTGTATGCACGCTGTATCCAGGAGTGCTTTTCAAGTGAAGAAAACAGCTTCCCCCATTTAAAATATGCACCATAATTTTACAAGGCTGATTTTCGGGGCAAAGGTAATCATTGTACATGAGAAAATACAGTACTCTTCAAGAATTTGATTCAATTCTACAGTTGGCAAATAGGAGTTTTTCCTTTGAAGAAAACAGTACGGTATTTGTTCCTTTATTGTCTCCTCCAGAACTGCTGGCTGTAACATGGTATGACAACCTTTGGTGCATGCTCTTTTAACTTTGGTATTACTGAATTGATCATGTGACCTTTACCTTTTTCCAGGGTTTACTTCTTAACTTTATTGCTTCTGGCTGTTAGAAAAATTCAGATTAAAACTATCTTCTTGGAAGAACTATTCCTATGTCATTAACTGTAATATATTTATTGTAAAGTATATCTACAATAGTGTATAATTTTTAAACAAACTCTTTCCTTTCTATAAAAAAATGCTACCGTGGTCAACAGTAATGTTTCCTGACCTGGTAATAACATTATTAAAAATTACAGGATTGGATCTATTACTGTAGAACTTGGGGTTTCCAGTCAAAATATGAGCAATTATTTTTTAAGGAAAATGAGAGAAGAGGCATTCTGTGCTCTAACATGTCATTATCTGACAAGCTACATGTCTGCTAGTCCAAAGACATTTCTTTTACTTGTCCTGTCCTCTTTTCATTTTGACAGCAATCTAGCTCTGAAAATTTGCCACTCACTTCTCTCTTGAATCATAAAAGAGAAAATGCCTCTACTAAAAAAGTTGCTAATAGGGGTTTCTTTCTCACACTGTAAAGGAATCACTCTCCAGCCACTTTTCCTGATGACATGCAAACTTCAAGCACGTAGTTGTTATGTTCGGTTCCACTAACACATACACTTATTGCTCCTCAGTTCAGTGGCCCATATCTCATTTGGTTACATTTAACCTCCTACAATGCATGGAAGGGAAGTGAGATCTTATCTTGGGTGCATAATTTGCAAAAAAGTCAAGAAACTCAATAAGCCATGGGTTCGGCTGCACCAATTTTCAGTCTACAAGCTTGTCTAGAATCAATCTCTCTCAAGCTACAATGGCTTATCTTTGAGTTCCTGTCTGACCATCAAAATAGTATGTCAGGTATAATATTCAGAACTCCCACTCACACCTTATACTATAAAATATAATACAGATGCAACTGCAAGGGTTTTCATGGTATTACTCTAGAAATCCCAAAAAGAAAAATAGTGGAAAATTATCCATATTATTTGAAGCTGAAAAATCTTCCTATAGGATGGTAGAGAAGTCCCTGCAATTCTGTTACAAAAATCTACTGCATGGTTAAAATGTTACACATATGCTATAACGTCAATGAGATAAGAGTGCATGGAATTTCTTTTCGTGAGCATAGGGGAAGCTCTCTTTTCTCTCCCTATTTGTGTATCAGTTAATAATTGATTCTGGGGTTTTGAATTCAAATGTTTCTTTAGACTGACAAATAAAAATTGGACTTGTGTGTTCATGTTGCGCTTTGGTGGACACAACCACTACTAAAGTCAATATGAATTAACAGCTTCTTCTCAAGAAATGCCAGGTTTGGGAAAATGGTCTGTAGGTCAGTATTAGTTGTTCAGACAAATTAGCAAAGTTTCTCCATACAACACACAACTTTCCCCCCAAAACCAGCCACCCCAAATCAGTGTGTGTGCTTTAAGTGAGGAAGCTGTTTTCTTCATTGGAAAAGGTGTGCTCATGTGCTAGGGACAAACATTCAAAAAGCCTAAGCCGAATTGATTCAATCTTTGCAGGTTAGTCTAACCTTGCTAAGCTGAACTGGCTTGAAACAGGACAGGCACACATACTCTCTGGACTGAGGAAATTCAGGCACATGCCTGCAGTGGCCCAGGCTAGAACCCAGGGGGTGCTGGAGCAGGGAGCTAAGCTGAGTGGGGTGTGGCCAGGCCCCAGCGGGACTCTCTCATTAGGGAGCCAACTCCATGGTCCCAGGCTTTTTCCTGCTGGCTGCTCAAGGGGCAGGACTGTTGCCAGCCCCCAGCTCCAGTCTAGCACTCTGAGGCAAGGCGGTGGGGTGGGGATAGGGGAGGTGCAGTGCATGCATCTGTTGATGATACAGAGCTTTTCAATCTCCTTCTCTGCTTCATCATATTGTCTGCAGAAAACTGACAGGCAAGCAAGCCAGCTGGAGCTGATAGTGATAACAGTCTTTATCACCTGATTCGCACAATGGCCTCTCTCCATTACTTCAAACTTCTGAAACAGCTTACCTGCTGACTTGTTGATTAGCTCCAAACAGCCCTAAGCAGTCACTGTCCTGTCTGCCTGTCCCAGTGAAATTGGATAAAGACATGTGCACAGACACCTCTCGGCATTAAATAGCATACCACATGTCTAAGGTCCATAGGGCTGGTTTCCATGCTGTGGGAGATGGGGGTGGGATTTCCTGCTTGAGCAGGGTTGGGGGTAGGGCAGGGCGAAGCCAGGCAGACCCTACTGTGTCTACAGTCTCTGCTGGAGCCTTTCATTAGCTAGCATACCACATGCTGGCTATGGTCCATGCCATGGCAGAGAGGAGGAAGGAATCCCTGCTTAAGCAGTGAGTGGTGAGGGGGTGCGGGGCATGGGGAAGCCAGCAGACTCTGCTGTGCCTGCAAGTCTGCCAGACCTCTGGCCAGGGAGCAGAGGGGAGGGGCCACCCTTGCTGCGGAGAAGAGAGCATGCCGGGATGCTGGGGGACTCTGATTAATTTAAACCAGCAAGGGGTCTGGGACAGACATTGCATAAACTGGTTTTGAGCTAAATCAGTTAAGTCTGATACTACATTCAACGAGGTTTATGTCAAACTGGTTTCAGCCATTTTCAAACTGCTTTATGTGCACTGAACATCTGTTCTGTTACAGGTTTAAACCAGGTTCTGATCACTTAAACCAGTTTATGTGTAATGTATGTCCCTAGCCCTGGAGACACTGTGCATTGCAGGCAGCTACCAAAATGGCTGCCACCTGTGTTTGGTCAGCAAACCGAACAGGTGGAGTCTTGTGTTATTCTTCTTACAACCCTAAGTATTGGCTGCATACTGTTGCTTGTCCTCAAAACAACAAGTGAGTTGTTGGTAGTATCTTAGTGAAGCCTGAGGTGTGGAAACACTGTATTTACAGGAAGTTATGTAAAGAACTATTTACAGGAAAGAATTAACAGTCTTGCTACTGCACTTTGCAAGGGTCTGAAGCCTAATCATGTGTTACAAAGTCCTCCTGGAAAAATAGATTGTCTATCCCAGAAGGTAGTCTGCCACACCAGGAAGGTCCTGATTCCACACTTCCTAGAAACCCTATGTTCCCAAGAGGACTTACTCTATGGGCCCTGCCACATGTTTGAATCAATGCTGGATAGAAACAAGCGATAGAGTTGTTACTCGTTTTTAAACACTAACTTTGTAGCTGATTGTCTCTTTTTATATCTGCATAGTTCTTTTTATGGTGCAATAATTACTTTGCGTGTATGAGTGATTTTCCTTTTTGCATGTGTGGCCAGTTTAACTTCATCGTGGGATTAAAAAGTTAATTGCATAATATATGCAAAGGGTAGCAGAGGTCTGTGGCACACAGACAGTCATAACTCTGGACAAATCTGTTTTTCCTATATTCTGCCTTCCAAAAACAAGGTGCATTTTATTTGGAGGTGTGCTTTATGCAAGAAAATAGAGTATGTGAGGGTACTGCCTGTCTGTCTGTCCTTCCTGTGTTGGTTTAAACAGTGTTATTTTCTTAAATAAGCACCAACATTTAAAAAAAATGTTTTTTCTAATCAGTAATCTTAGTCCATCTAATATTGCTGATGAGGGATAGCTGTTTTCTTACATTGATTGGTCAAGCATATGGCAACATTACTCAGTTTTTTTCCCAACATGAAATATCAGATTGAAATTCTACTAATCTCTTGTAAATTAGATAAATCAGTTATTGTCACACTAAACTTGGGTAACATGGTTTATTCCGTAATTCTAATTAGATTTTTCTAATTAGATTTCTCTGACATCACTGTGCTACCCAACATAGCTTCTTTAGAAATATCACTTATTTCAAGTTATGGATCTTTATATGATAACATTTGTGGCATTGTTTCTCAGATCAAGTGGGGAATTGTTTTTATATAAGTTACCTGCATGTGACACTAGTTTTATCATCTTCCTGGGCTTTTCCTCACACAGATATACTTTTATTCTTTCCAAATGTGACTCTTAAGAGATATATTCTCATCTCAATGAGGAGAATGATGCATACATATCCTTACATTTTATGTGAAGAGAATTACATTCTTTCCCTTCAGAAAATGATTTTTTTTCCTTTACGTTGTCTTTCAAACGAATCAGATCTTTTTGGCAGTTTCCATTAGCAGATATACAAACTACCTTTGCCGGACCTAGTTGAGTCCTAATTAAATATAGTTAAAAACACAAACAAACCCAGTAGTGGGCCAATCTCCTCTTGTATAAATGGATAGAGTTCCACTAACTTCAATGGAGATGTGTCCATTTATGCCAGAAGAAATTTATCTTAGTGGGCATGTCTACATGTGATGCTACATTGCCTTAGTGACGCAGTTTGGCAATATAGCGTCGAAAGGCACAAACCATAACACTGATGCTATGTCGCCATAGTGACAAGCTACCTCACTATAGTGCAACGTGCTATGGTGAGATAGCTGCTAAAAATAATCATGCATTGCTGGGATGGCGCAGTAACGGGTATTACTGAGCTGTCATTTAGTACTTCCTAAAGCAAGTACTAAATGATGGTGTAGTAACAACTCCCCCATAGGGGGCACGTGTAGGTGTGTCCAGTATGTTACACAGACATGAAAGAAAACTACCTGATTTTGTTGCTTGGATCCTGATCCTTAAGTTAGTGCAGTTACATTGCCTGAACTCAGAATGCTGGTATACAATTAATTTTAATTTACTTTTACATGCCAATTTATTAAGTGTTCTTAAAGATGAATCAGTGTTTCATTCAGACTTCAGTTCACACTTCTATCACTAAGAATAAAGATTTTGTCACTGGTTGACATATTTTGGTCCACGCTGTTACTTCAGCAATCCAAGGGACATCCTTCATGGTATTTCAAATTCTGTATCTTTTGAATTGCCTGTTAGAAACTGACCAGGTTCTTCAAAGTAGGCTGGCATGGCCAGTTGATTCCAGGAATAGTCAGAGTTTTCTTTTTTGTTCAGTAAATGTATAGTTGTAAAAAAAAAAGGTAAATATAAATTTTTAATTCCATACAGGGGAGCACTGATGAGCCAAAAGGAAACATATCACAGCGGAACGCAGACACTAAGTATCCTGTAGCACCAAACACTTTCATGAGGGATAATGTTCACACCTTGTATCACTGTATGCTGGCAGACACTGCATTACAAGAGAATATGTATGTATGTTGCAAAGGTTTCAGAGTCTCTGTCTTATCTGAAGTGTCTTAAATTTGATGTAGTTTTTCAGAATTCATTAATATCATGAACCTAAAAGCCTTAGGGGGGTTCATGGGATGCCCTGCATGGTTTTGGTTTTTTTGAGTCTGTTTTACTGATATGGCATGTGTAATTTTTATGTATAGGTAGTGCCAAACAATAATTAGCATTATCATTATAATGCTTCCATGAACTGTGGTATTTGACACACATATAATTTGATAAATCTTTATATTTGAGCCAAGACTGTTTAGTGGGGCAGTGATTACCTTAAGTGTTCCTCATCTAGTCACACTTGGAAGAGGTAATTGTGGAGAATTAACATTTGATGTGGATTTGTTTACTTATCACCCTTACAGACTTGCTTTGAACACAGCCCTTCTAGACAATAACAAATTCACATTTTAAAAGAAGGCTGTATGACTACAACCTGGCTATTCAGCCTATGGGCAAGGAAAAAAGGTTGGGGAACATTTTTCAGAGTGGGGAAATTAAGTGAACACTGGTTTTGTAATCTTCATGTTGAAAAGGATATATATATTCTCCTGGTCTTAATTAGGTCAGGAAAGACTTCTAGTCTGGTAAACATGCACTTTTGGAGGGGGGGCAGGAAGTTATATATGTATAGTGTGGGCTTCCCAAAAATCCAGTGAATGAGATGTAAATGGACAGATAAGAAACTATACTCAAGCATTACCAAGAGAGCAGAGTGAGGTCTTTAGTTTTTTTCCCCCAGGACATAAGGAAACACTGGAGTCCCTCAGCTAGTGAGCTGAGTACAAATCACATTCTTGGCTTTAAGATGCAGGGTAAGAACAGGTTTTTGTTCTGATATTTTATTTTGTTTGACTGTTCTTATATCTCTGTTTCAACATATGGTTACTGACTTCTTATGTTTTCTCTTATCTTTTTGTTATAATTTTTTTATTGTCAAATGTGATATCAGAGGTATTTGACTATATGCGCAAGACTTTTCTCTGGAAGATATGGGTCCATATTTCCTGAGTATGCATGTCTGGACAAAGATGTGATTCTTTTAGCTGGCAAAATCCCCTTTGCTAGGGACTGGCAAGACCTGGGAAAGATGGTTAAGGCTGAGGCACCACAGGCCAAGGAATTAGCCCCCGGCACATCCCCTGGTTAAGCAGCAGAGAGGAGTTTGGGGCAGAAGAGCACCCCTGGAAGTTGTGAGAACACCCCAGAAGTGTCACAAAGGTACCCCTGGCCGCATTCAGCCCCAGCACATCACACACACATTTTTTTATTTGCGCAAAAGGAAAATAAACAGATTAAAAATGAATGGAAGATCATAAATAAAATGTCTTTGCACAGCAATTTTCCCACTACTGTGACTATGTATTATTTCAAATGAAGAAAATAAAAGGTAGCAAGAGATCTTGCAAACATCTCCCATTATATTTGTGAAATTATGGTAATCTCCTTTGTGTCTGATGCGAAAATAAAAGAAATCTGTTGAAAACCTAAGATGAGATAGGAGAAAATGGCTACATTTAAAACAGCACCTTGTGGGTTAGGTAATTTGGCAATCTCCAAATCATGCCAGCCAGCACTGATCAAGATTCTAGGAACAGTCTATAATTTTAGTTTAGAAGGTGCTATTCTGGGCTAGAGACAGAAATTACACACAAACTGGTATAAATGATCAGAAACCAGTTCAAATCTGTAACACAACAGAAATTCAGTGGGTATAAACTGCTTTCAAAATGGCTAAAAATGGTTTAAGATAAATCTGGATGAGTGTAGCAGCAGACTTAACTGATTTAGGTTAAATCAGTTTATTTCACTTCTGTCCCAGTCTCCCGCTACATTCAAGTTAACTCACAGTCCCCCAGCTTCCCAGGATGCTTTATGCCTCCCCTCACAGGGTGGGCAGGACAGCCTTGGCCCAAGCTGTCTGCTCCAACTGAGCAGGAAGGCATACTCTAACACCCCTCAGCTTCCGGCATTGGCCACTGCAAGCATGTGGCTGCATTTCTAGAATTAAAAGTGAATGTCTGTTCGCTTGTTTATTGGTTCAATATACGTAGTTTAGACTAACCTGAGAAGACTGAATTGATTCAGCCTTGGGCTTTTGATTCTCTGTACTTAGCCTTGTAGACTGACTAATGACATTAGGCAAGTGACAGAATTAGTGACGTATCACACCATCTTTGACTCACCTCAATAAAGAAGAGACTAGCTGCTGATGTCGGATGATGGTACATATAGGCAGTCACCAGGATGGCTGCTGCTACAATGAGGACCAGTATTAGAATTCCAACAATTAAACCAGCATGAAGAGTTCCACCTTTCTTTTCTGCAGCGCTATCATCTGTAGAGGCTGCAAGAATAGCATACTTATTAGCATAATGACTTTTCATCCCATTCATTATATTTCACAATCATCTACAATAAATTCAGCTGATAACTGAACATTTGCTTTCTCTGTACTACGTTTTCCTAATATTTTCAACAGCCCAAGTTTCTAAAAGAGATTACATCTTTCTTTTCCACGCAACTACACACTTACATAATGTTAATGAAAGAGATTTCCAAATGTTTTATTATTTCTATTTCAATTAAAAAAATAATATCCTGTTTTCTGAAAGTAATTTGGACATTCTAAAGTTCCTAATTATCTATGTAAAGAATCTGACTTTGATTTTCCCATAATACAATCACTGTTGCCCTACAGACATCAAGTATTAATTGAATACCCTTTGAAAGCTGTATTTTGTCATCTTTTTTTAATGCAAGCCATGTTGAGGGATGTCACAAACCTTTGTGAGGGCTAGCTAATTAACACATTCTGAAAGCCTGATCATTTGCTTACGCTTAGAGAATGGTATCCAAAAACCCTATGCAACAGAATCACATTGCAAAACTATAACAGATGGAGATTAGATGGCCCTGAAATATCTTCAGCACATACCATATCAGAGTATTGCTTAAGACCTTAATTTTTCCAATCTTTATGCTGATAGGATTTATTTTTTTGGTATTATCTGCCATGGAAAATCTAGGTACACCCATATATGTGTAACCTAACATTGCCACCCACAAGTAAATCAGTCAATCAAAATCTGAATAACTGTATTGCTATTTGGATGAAAAAGCCTCATTAAATTATTTATCATCAGTGGAACTGGCTGTATGATTCCTATTTTAGGTACCCCACAAAATTCTGGCAATTTCAAACATAGAAATCAAAGATAGGTTAGTTCAGTTTATTAGCGCACAAAAAGAGGACTATTGCTTTACCAGATACAACACTGTACATGGAAGAGAAATAACAAGAAGGGGGAGACAAAAGAATAATTTTGAAGTCCTGACTGTAGCATGTATTACAGGAACCCTATTAATTTGCATACAAAAGCTTATATTGGTGCAGGTTTTTTAATCACCTCTGTGTCTTCTTCTAGATAAAATCTGTGCATGATCTTAACTTTCTTAACTTTCTGAACTTATCCATAGTTTCATAGTTTCATAGTTGGTAGGGTTGGAAGGGACCTGAGCAGATCATCAAGTCCA
>NW_017728886.1:33760034-33769248 GCF_001723895.1 Crocodylus porosus
TGCATCTCCACACTGCCGGCCCATGTTCATCTTGGCATCAATGATGACTCCAAGATCCTTTTCTGCCTCTGCATTGATGAGAAGTGAGTTCCCCAGCCTGTAGGTATGGTGCTGGTTCTTCCTCCTCAGGTGCAGCACCTTGCACTTGTCATGTTGAATCCCATCCTATTTTCATCACAAGCCACTCTAAAAAAAAAAGGCACTTCTGGCATGTTGTCTAGGGTGAGTCTTATATTAGTTAGTATGAAAAATCTCTTTTTCTGTTTCCTTTTCCTGACCTGGACCTACTTATTCTTTTTCAGACCAGGACTGCTCCTTCTTGTGTAAGTGAAAAACCATGGGCACTACTGGCAACAAATGATATCTGATATGAGTAACAACTGAAAATGATACCCAGATAGTCAACATTCAAGCCTTACAAAAAGAAAATTGGGGAAAGAAAAGATAAAAGAAGACAAAAAATGGTTAACCCTCATGATTGCAGTGACATAAATACATTCATGTCTGATAGTTAGTACTAGTTCTCAAATAGAATCAAACCATCTCAAGTTATACATGCATAAATAAAACTACAGAGAAGGCATTAGAGACTGTGGCCTCCAGGTCCTCTTTTCCCTCCCTACAAAGATGCTGTTGTGATTATAGGTACAGCATCAGGAAAATACTGTGAACCTAATAGTGGCTCTCCATTACACTTTTTGTAGCACCTTGCGCTTCCATTCTGCAGGGTCAAAGAGTAGACTACCAACTGCAGTCTACCACCCTAAGTCTTTCTTCCACTTCCATAGCAACAAGTTCAAGAGAGCACAAGAACACACAAAGCCACACCCCACTGTGACACTCTTATACCACACAGGCTTGAAGTTGATCTTAGAAGTAAAATGAGAGAGCAAAAGAGCAGAAAAATACAAGAACGAAAGATTTGATAGTAAAAGAGAGGCAGAGAGTTCTGAGAGAATGAAATAAATAGATGGAAAAATGTGTGCTGGGCTATAGTGGCCTGGATTACTACATGTAGGAGGGTTACTACAACTGGGGGGTTCTAGAACAGAGGTGGGCAAATATTTGGGGTGGGGGGGCCACTTAAGAAGTTTTGGTGAGATGTTGGAGGGTTAGGGGTGGGGGGGTGGGGGCGAACTGGCCCAATGCGTGTGTGCTGACCTGCCCTGGCACAGTTGGCAGGAGTGGGGGAATTGACCCTATCTGGCCTTGGCCCTATCCAGCCCTGCACCCACCACTGGGGGCACTGGATGGAGGGCGTGGGTGGGGTCTCCATGAAAACCAGCCTGGGACCCCTGTGGGCAGGGTGTGCTCAACAAGGGAAATGGGATGGGGCTGTGGGCAGGTGGGGAGTAGCGTCTAGTAGCAGGATGGGCAGGGATGGCCAGGATCATGAGGCAGTGAAAAGTGCTGTGCTGGGGCACACGAAAGAGCCATAATCTGCTCCTCACATGTCCCTGCAATGGGCGCCAAATCAGTGGGCAGGGATGTGTGGGGAATGGATCACAGCTTTGCCCCAGGCCACAGTGCCGCACTGTCACTGCCCCATGATCCCAGTGCTGGTCCCAGCCTGGCAGTGGGTACAGGGTAGACAGGCGGGGGTGCCTGGGCAGCGGGGTTGGGTCCAGTGGTGATGACAACACAGGTGGCAGCAGCTGGAAGACACCGCTGCAGGGGCTGCCAGGAAGCTGAGTCCAGATACTGTGATTCCCCTGCTTCACTGCACATGCCATGGCCTGGGCTGCCCTCCATGCCTGGGCTCGATGGGGCCAAGGGACCCGCCGCAGACCAGGCAGAATCCCTTGGCAGGCTGGATCTGACCTGTGGGCTGTATTTTGTCCAACCCTGGTTTAGAAGCAAAAGAGACGTGGTGTTGCTTTAGCCATTTCAGCAGCTAATTGCTCTAGCAAATTTTTCAAACTGATCAGGATACAGGAGTTAAGCACATCTTTCTTTGCCTATACCTCCTGAATGCCTTGATCCAGTAGGTATATTCAGAGTATACCTAACAGACTGCAATGGGATGTATCAGACTTTTCACAAAATACACAGGCAGTCACAGCTTCCTTTTATCACTTGTTGGTGACAAGGTCAGCTTGTTATATACAGATAATATGGTTAAAACATTTGTCAGGAAATGGAAGGGCAAGGGCCAATTCCCTCAGCACACTGAAGGGATTCAAACACGTGTCTTCTACCAGAAAGCCCTAACTACCTAGGTGCAGACAATTTTGGATGGGGGCACTCTAAATCCCTCTTATTGAAGCTCGGCCATTGCACAGCCAAGCCTGCAGGATTTATTGAGAAAAGGGGGAGAGCGTGCATGACTCTGGAGACTGTTGACTACTGCCCTCATCCGAAAGTGGGGAGACCTGGGTTTTAGTTCCTACTCCTGAGATAGCTTTCTATGGTTTTACACATATTGTTCATTGGATAAAATACAGAAACATTCTTTGTATTACGGAACTGGAAACTGTCTTCTCTTCCTAAACCTTATACCCCAATCAGTAGGCAATTTTGTAATGGGGCCCCCACCCCATTACTGAAAAGAGGGAGGGAGCCCAGCCCCTGGGTACAGACGTAACAGTAAAAAGAGACCTAAATAAGATGGCCACCTGGCACAAGTGTAAGCAGTGACTGGCAGGACTAGGATGGAATTCGGGGCTCAGGAGACTGACAGAGAGGCTCAAAAGCCCAGGGCTTAGCCCAGGAGAGGCAGTCTGGATACAGGAGCTGCCAAAGAAAGAGTCCCAGAGGGAAGCCAGTTTGGACTACCTGGAGGAAAAAACTGTCCCACAGAAGGGTGGAGAAGACCCTGTGCTGTGAGTGCCAAGATAAGTACTTTAAACCTTTTACATTGTGATACCCTGAGGCACAGGCAACTGATAGGGAGGGCACAGTGGGGCATGTGCCCCCCTTGAGATTGTCCCCCAAAGTTAGGGCAGTTTTTTTGCTGCAGTTTTTTTTCCTGTGCAGGCTGGTGGCATGTTGGGGGACAGGCGAGGGGGCACTAAGCTGCGGCACACAAGTATAGGAGTGGATATGGGGTTTTTGGCCTACCCGCAGGCCCACTTACAAATTGTGCCTCCCCAGACTCAGGAGGCACCATTCACCCCTGCCCTGGGGTGAGAGTTAACCCTGACAGGGGAGTTTGTGCTTGGCAAGCCTCATGCTTGGGAGTGAATGCTCATACTTTTGATCTGTGTTTTGAAGTGAAGGACTGATGTAGCTGTAAGAGATGAATTGGAGGCCCCTGGCATGCAGCACAGGTACACAGTAGAGCGCTCTGAGGAGCTGGAGACCTTGGGTGGTACGTGGGGCAGTATCCCAAATATGTTTCAAAAGGGAGGACTGTGGCATGTCAGAGGACTGGGTATGTGGCAGCAAAGACTTGGGAGAGGAGTGTAAAGGGGGTGTACCTAGGGGCTGAGTGGCCCAGAGCCTACAGAGAGCTAAGCTGGAGCTGAGGCCTGACCATCTAGGGTCCTAGTGTAGTACACCCTGGGTTATGGGACCCAGCCAGATTAAAAGTGATTCTAAGTCTAAAAACACCTGAGTTCAGACAAGTACTTAACTCAAAACCAGCATCTGCTTCCTGGGGCAGCCTCCCTATGAACTTTTGGGAGCTTGTGCATGTGACGCCATTAGCATGTACATGTGATGAAAATGTCACTCTATATGGCTTAATGGCATCACACTACATATGTGCAAGAATTTTGGGGGCTGAACATTAGTTAGTTTTTAGTTAGCTGCCTTCCCCGCCACAGGAGAGGCAGGCAGGCCACACAGAAAAAAAGGCTTGAGCCCTTTGCCACTTCTGTCTTCAGCAGAAGTGAGAAGGGGCACGATCCTTTTTTTTTTTTTTCCTGGCGGAGCCTGACTGCCTCTCCCAAGGTTGGAGGGTGAGCTGCCAGTAGACCAAGTGGCCCCTGAGCTGTGGGGGTCCTGGTCCTTCCCTCCAAGGTGGTTGCACTCCTTGGAACTGCCCAGGCAGGCCGCTAGCAGGCTGGGTGCTGTCTCAGCTTGGGGTCAGGGAAGAGTTGGATCAGGCTGGGTGCTAGCACCCCATGCTGGCATCCCCAGATGTCCCTGCTTCCATGGATGGAAGGACCAGGGCCCCCCGCAGTTCAGGATATGCTTGGTCCATCAGCAGCTCACCCACAACGACTGTGGACAGTTTCCGTCAGAAAAAAAAAGGATCGGGCCCCTTGCCACAACAGTGGCAGAAAAATAAAACCCCACCATTTCAATGAGAAACCCACTGTTTCAATTTAGGGGGTGCAGAATGCAGCCCTAAGGACTAAACCTCTATCATTTGTACAAGCACCCTATAACATCAAGTCATGGCCGGTTTGTAAGGTGGCAGGACCAATGAGGGGGCAGGACCCAGAGAGCCCAGAAATGGGGGCAAGGAGGTCAGAGCCTGGTGGCAAGCCAGGCCAGGAACTTTGTTGTGTCAGAACCAAATCTTCCATGTTACACAGTTGCATAAGTGAGCCATCACCACTTCTTCCACTAACAGCCATTTTTAAAAAGAAAAATATGAACCTTGCTCAGTTTTTTGACTGAAAGGTTGTAAGTACCTAACCCAGAGAGGATTATATGTTGTAGATCTTAACATAGTGGTCACTTAGGCACCTTCCTGCTCAGTATACAGGGTTTTGGAGTCCATCTTGAAGCAGCTAGGTCTCTCCATGCACTGTATAGAGAGACTCGATAACACACACAAAGTTTAGATGTGGGGGCAGGCACGTGAAACTTAGACATGCAAGTCCTTCATTGTATTAAACCTTAAATGATTTATGAAAAGGAGATTAGATGAATGTATACAAATTTCAGCTGTAATTTTCAGTTTATGTACTGAAATGCATGTACAGTAATAAGGAAGACAGTACTTAGTACTTGCACATACTTTACATTCTCAAAGCACTATGCAAATGTAGAGGCCAGTGGGAGAGGCCTACTTTATGTTACATGCCCTGTGCCAAAATGCAAACCCCTTCTTTCTGGTCATGAGCAGTTATTTGCATAAGGTGCCCCAATGTAGTGATCTGACAAAAAGATGTCTGGCTTCTTAGTAGCTGCTTTGCCTTTTACATCTGTCTTATACTTTTTCCAGATCTGCACAAATAAAACTACTTTACCACTTACACCCATTTTCTGTCCAATTTAGTAATAATACAAATTACTCGTTGAGTCTGTCATGGCTGAATGGGGATCATCATATTCCACATGCATATTAAGAATGTTGCATGTCAACAAAGGCCCAAAACAGCCTGTAGGAGCCATCAAACTTATCTGCTTTGATTTGTATTCTTTCAGTGTTTAGCATCAAGGTTTGTAAATGAGCACACTGTTACTACTAGATGATACTGATGACAACAGCCTGTGCGCATTTCTACTCGCCCATAGTGCAAAGCATTCCATGTGCAGTGAAATAATGATCAGCATAGCAAATACTAAAAATCATAAAATATAAGTAAATGGTTTTCTAAATGATGGTAACAAATGTAAGTAACTAGTCATTTCCATAATCAAAATTCAGTTCATTGACCTCAAGGTTAGAATACTTGAGAAAATGATTGCACTCTGCTTTCCCAGAGACAATAAACAATGCTGTCAACTTTGAAAATTTCCTCTGACATACATCAACTGACAGTTCTTTAAAAAGCCAGAGGAAAATGGGTGAAAGAAAACTTGAGAACTTTTTCAGGTGCAAAACCTTATTAAGCTTATCACAGCACATCTGCTGTTCCAGGCACAGCTAAACCTTTAGGGAAGATATTTGTCTTGATGACCAATCCTTGCCTGGTGGCAGCTTTCACAAAAGGAATTTCCTCCTAAATTTCCTTGTCTTTTGCTTTATGCATGTCTGTTGCAGACCTGTAAGTCTTATTTATAACTACAAATGCTTTTATTTATAACTCCTGTAAATGAAAAGTGTGTTCACATCTGCAGGTCAGTCTGCTTTTTATTGCAAGTTGGGCATGTCTGCACAAGATGCTTTACTGCACAGTAAACCTTACTGCACAGTCAACCTCACTAATGATAATTAAATTTTCTACTTTCAAGTGCAAGTAGCAAATTTACTTTGAATTAGTAACAATGAAGTAGCACTTGTGTAGATTTGCTCCTGGTCAGCCAGCCACCAGGGGGCAGGAGATTGTTTCCTGCCCCCAGGAGCTCCTTGCTGCTAGGGTGGGCTCTGCCACTGGAGCCCAGACAGGAACTATGTTCCCTTGCTCCAGCAGCAGGAAGCACCAAGTCCCCCACTCCAAGATCATGATTGGGAAATGGGAGGCTGGGAGACCCTTATCTTCCAGTGCCAGGTCCATGACAATGGGACCAGTGCTGGGAAACCCTTATCTCTTAGCCCCAGCTCTGTGGCTGTGGGGCCGGTGCTGAGAGATAAGGGTGTCCCAGTGCTGGGCCTGCAACATGTAGCTGGTGATGGGAGATAAGGGTCTCCCAACACTGGCCCTGAGGTCAAGAAGCTGGTGCTGGGAGCTCCCCAATGCTGGGGGCTGGGAAGTTTGCTCCCCACCCAGCTCTCGGAGCATGGAGCTGGGTGGGGGACAGGCTGGGGAGCTCATTCCCTGCTCGGCTCCAGAAGGGGGGGCTAGAGCTCCCCCTGATGGTGGCAGGGACCCACTGCAGAGCCTCAGGAAGCAGAAGCAGTTTGCTGCCATTAGCAGCAAATCTGCTTCTGCTTCCCTGCATGTGTAGATGCCTGCCTGGGGGTGTTTACTTGCAAGTAGCTTACTCATGAGTAAACTGATTCCGGATCAAAAACATGTGCAGATGCACCTACTGAATAGCAGGAAGGAAAAAACAGATAATTATATGCTCTTAAAAATATTAAAATATGACTAAAATATTAATTCTTGCCAGTGCCCTCTTCTTGGAATTTTTTTCAAGAAATAGCTGAAGAATGAAAACAATGTTTTCATTTAGTTCTGTTGCAATGTCATCATATGTGATTATTTTACCTTTAAAAAAGATTTTGGTTTTTCAAATTCAGTATTTTTTAATTTTACCTTCTGCTCTCCTTGGGTCAGACAAACTCTTTTGAGTTTCTCAGTGTATAAATACGTAAAAATATTTAGTGAAATATTAGAAGAGAGAGAGCTTCCAAGAGAGCCCGCAGGCTCAGGGGTGACTTGGTGGCAGTCTATAAGTATATAAAGGGTACATATCAGGATCTGGGGGAATGCCTGTTCACCAGAGCACCCCTTTAGAACCATCTCTTCCCTTTAGAAACAGAGTTGGGTAAGCCCCAAACCCAAATGATGAAGCAAGGAAGAATTAAAGAGCTACACTAAAGAATTCCACAATTTGCAAGAGATGGCAAGATTACCTTTTTTCCTTCACCTGAAACAAGTAATCTGTTTTTACTGTTTGTGTTCTTATTTTTTAGACCAGGTTGTAAAATAACCTGCTCCCAACTCTCACTGTAATTGTACACTCTCACTGTAATGCTGTGTCATTTAAAACAAAATGATACAGCATTTTATTTCACACACCTGTGTGTTAGAGTAGAAGTCTGTGGTATGTGCATTGCCTAAATATAACAGCTTCAAGCCCTAAATGTGACAAAACACTCATTTGCCAAGAGGACCCCCAGCTGTCTGATTTACTCCCCTATCTGTACAAGATGAATAGGTTTTCAGGATATAGCCATAATTTGGTAACAAAAGAATACAGGAAAGGCATTAAAATTATTCTCTTGTGAATACTTCATTAAAAATGCATTTGCTGTTAGGCCATGTGGCAGCATTATGATGTATTTTAAATGGTGATTGAAAAAGAATGATTTTATGGGGCTATTCAGATGACTTAAAGACTGGTTACATGAGTAAGGCTACATCTACCCTGGAGCACTTTATTATTATAGAAATGTAGTAGGCCACTATTAATCCTTTTGGAATATGGTGTATGTGTGAGAGGTCACCAGGACCTTTGACGTGTGGGCCTAGGCAGGAGTATGGAGAAGTGGAGGCTGCCCAGAACTTCCACTCTCCACTTTTGACCATTAAGACAGTATCCAAAGGCCAGACAGAGTCCAGACATTCAGTGCCTCAGTTGCTGTAGTATAGAAATACTGGTATATTATAATGGCAGAGAACTCCTAGTGTGGATGGAGCTATGCTAGCAAAGCTGCCCTCTTTACTAGTACTGTAAAATCTCCATAAGCAGTATATAATATGCAGGTTATTGCACCATTCTGCTGGCATAACTGTTCTGTGATGTTTGCTTCTACTAGTCTAGCTACATTGATCAAGGATTACATGTCTTCAAATCCTTTACCAACACAGCAATGCTGGCAGAAGTGTTTACTGTAGACCGAGGCACAGAGTATAGCATGCCATTAAGTAAAGGATCCAGGATGACCTAGATGGATTGGAGAAATGGTCCACATTCAGTCAGGTGAGAATGAACAAGGACACATGCAAAGTCCTACACATGGGATAGAATAACTGTATGCATGAATACATACTAAAGAATAACTGGCTAGGCTGCAGTACTGCAGAAACCTGGGGATTACAGTAGACCATATAAAATGAACACGAGACAAAAGCACATTAACAGGAGTATCACTTGCAAATCAAGGGAAGTGTTTCTTCTGCTTTATTAAGCTCTGGTGAACTGTGTCTAGTTTCAGGCCTGAAGCTTCAAGAATGCTATAAAAAGTTTGGAAAGAGTCAAATGCAGAGCAATAAAATGCTTAGGGACCTTCATGGAAAGATTTATGAAGAAAGCCTGAAAGAGCTAGGTTTATTCAGTCTGACAAAAAGGAGATTGGGGTGGGAGGGAGGAGGGAGTTGAAAACAGTCTTCAAACACCTCAAGGGGTATTTTCTCCTATCTATATGGCTTTAGGACAATGAGCAATGGACTCAAACTGCAGCAGAAAAAATTTAGCTTGGAGATTAAGACAAACTTTCTGACTATGAGAGATGTCAATCCTTGGAACAGGCTACCTAGAGAAGTTGTGAAATCTCTATCCCTGGAAATTTTAAAGAGCGGGTTAGACAAATGCTTGGCTGGGGTGATTTAGGAAGGGATGATCCTGCCTTGAGCAGGGACTTGGATTAGATGACTTTGTACAGCCTTGTATTCTTGTATTCTTGTTCCTACTTTCTAGACCCTAAGGATGATAAAGCATTTTTCTTACTTACACTGTTTCATAGTTTCATAGTTAGTAGGGTCGGAAG
>NW_017728886.1:33769393-33787136 GCF_001723895.1 Crocodylus porosus
CTACCCTCTGCCAGCTTGTGACCGTTATTCCTGGTCACTCCTGGCAGTGCTCGGGGGAACAGGGACTCCCCCAGTGCCCGCTGGTCCCCTCTGACTAGTTTGTAACAGGCCACTAGCTCCCCCCTCAGCCTTCTCTTGTGGAGGCTGAACAGGTTCTTTAGGACTCGTAGTCAGTGCACTATTAAAATTTAGATGTTACAGAAATAGACCATATAATGCATTTGGGGGACAGAGAGGCCTTCACATGAATAGGCCATTTCTCTGGAATTATTTTACTAACCTTGGGCTTGCTTGAACTTTCACATGAGTGAATGGCTGTGAATGGGGGGGACTGGACTCAAGATCCCAGGAGGCTCTTTTCAAGTCCTGTGTTACTATGAGCTCACTGAAAATTGATAAAATGCTGATTGGCACAACTGGGTAAGGACTATTTAAATGAATATTTTCTGATTGATTCTGAAGCATGGACAGCTGCTTTATAAAAAATGCAATAATTTTATAATGAATTATTAATACTAATTTAAGAATAATATTAATTTAATGTCTTAAACAAGCATGATGTCTCTCCAATATTGCCTTAGAAATATTAAACATTATTATTATGTGCATGTAACATCAGAATGCTTTATAATCATGCAACATTATAGGTAATTTTTCCAAAGAGCTTTCTATCTGGAGTTACAATCCCAAAGCCAAACAGCAAACTAAATGGAAGTGACAGTGGGCAAAGCAAAAGAGCAAACCTGTCCAGTGGGAAAGTATCCTATTTTTATAGTCCTTGTTTCAGAGTAGAACTGCACTTTGCAAGATAATTGCTGATACGTAGAATTTTTAAATGGGCCCACTTTTTACAAGGTATCCCTGCCTTGTTGCACTTAGGACATGTTAGCTGCATTTAAAGCACGACATCCACATGTTCAAGCAGTAAAACATGTTAAATGTGATTTTGTCACGTAAAGAGCAATTGTATCATGGAAAAATTAGAACTTGCCAGTGAAGGAATATCTTTGAATACGTGTTCAGTTATCATATGAATGCTTCATGGAGATAATAGCAACACAGCTTGCTGGTTCTTCGTCCCAGCTACCACACCACACCACACCATGCCACACCACACAGGTCTTGAATGGGCTCTAGTGCAGTCATGCACCATGTCATGTTACACTTAAGAAATAATAATAAACATTATCATGCAACTTCTCAGACACATTCTAACTTTAATATGGAAAAGTAAGGTTTACTATGATTTAAATAAAACATGTGCTAGGTGTCCCATGTGACATGGCCCTCAATTACACAACTATTATGGAATTGTAAGATTCTAAAAAGCATACAGTTCTTAGGTTATTTAACACCTCCCTCTACCACTGCACGATTGTTCCTGAAGAATTCTCTTGTTTCATGAGAGTAGCGCTGTAGGAACATTTTTGACAAGCTTTGAAAGTCACTCCTGTTTGTGCAAATCCTGGGCCCCTTGGGAGAAAGGCTGAGTTTTAGGATGATTAACATCTGCTTTTGGAATGCTTCTGGGCTGGTCTTGCACAAGGAGATCTAGAGCTCAGAATGAGCCCTTTAATGCATTGCCCAAATCCAAATTAATAACATTAATACATCTCTCTTCTAGTACTTGACAAATATGTTTTAAGTGATCCGAGCAAGGATCACTTCCATCATTTCCCTTCAGGGTCTTTTCTAGGGTAATAAAATTCACTGCCACCAATGGCCCTGGAACATTCTCAGGTTGAGCCTGTTTCTCTTTCCTACGATTCCAACCTAATACCATGGTGTACCTAGGTGAACATCATGTCTGTTGCCCCCAGTTGGTGACTCCAGCTCTCTGCTGCTCCAATTGCTCCCTCTCCCTAGTGATCTTCAGAAAATCTCAAATACTTGTTAAATAGTGCTTTGCCACAACATCATCTCCTAGGAGGCATTAAGCAAGGTCTCTTTTCACATGTTTCCCTCTTCTCTTCAGGCAGTCAAAGAACAGGACATTTTCCTCTCACGGCATAATTTACAGGTTATTCTTTAAAAAGCTGAAAGACTGCTGTATCCCTCAGTGATTATGGTAGACTACCTACAATCAGCTAAGCACTGCTGGCAGGGCTACTTTGCTTTTGATGCCCTATAAGAAACAACTGCTTCTGGGGCCCCATTTACTTATGGGGGAGAATTACAGGGAGCTAGTTGTTTCACAGGGAAGATATATTATTCTCTAAGTTTGACCTCTGTATACAGCACAGATTTCCAAACAGAGAATTTATCATGTAACCTGCAGCAAAGGTGGGAAGGCAGAGAGGGATCTCAAAATCAAGCAGTTCTTGCTAATAATGCATTCACTGCCTCTTGCAGGAATTGGATGCTCTGGATTTTTCTGCTTCTTCACTGTGAGAGAGTGAGACTTCCTTGCTTTTGTGCATGGAATAATTCCCATAACATTTGTTACGTTTTTGCACTCTATGCACTACTGTACCTTGCTTGGCTGCATGATAGCTAATGCTGTTATGGCTCAGTTTTAAAATGCATTTTCCACTATACAGAAGGGAGAAGAGATCATTTTGCAGTTAAAGCACTTTGATCTATGAACAGTGACATGTAGGTTCAATTTTTGGCTCTGCCACACACTTTAAACTATGACTGCTGAGGGACAGGTGATCTATTAACAGTTCTAGCCCAGGACATGTCAGCCACATTACTATTAACTTGGGAAGGTAAAGGGAACCTGCTCAGATGACAGCCCAAGGAAGGGTCCCACCTTACCCCATAGGGAAGCATGGGGCTTCTCACAGCAGATTCAACTGCTTATGCATGAACACCAGGAGCTTGGGAAACAAGCAAGAGGAACTGGCCCTTCTCTTATGTGAAAATGACCATGACCTTGTAAGGATAACGGAGATCTGGTGAGACTTTACCTATGCTTGGTCTGTTGCTTTGGAGGGTTATACCTTGTACAGGAGAGACTGTCTTGGGAAGAGGGGTGGGGGCATTGCTCTCTACATCAAGAATCAGTTAACTTTCCTGCAAATTAGTTTTCTAACCAGGAAAGGCATCTTGAGACCCTCTGGGTCAAAATACGGGGAGAACATGGGGAGGGTGACATACTTGTAGGAGTCTACTATAGACCTCCCCATTCCATCTCACAAGAAATGTAATCAACAGGCAAGGAAGCCTCCTTGGCTGAACAAGGAACTTTTGCACCTCATTAAACTCAAAAGAGAATCCTACTCCAGTTGGAAAATGGGAAGCATCACCAAAGAGGACTACTCAGCACTCCCCTACACCTGTAGGTCCAGAAAAGCCAAGGCACAAACTAAACTCAGGCTAGCTTTGGGGATCAAGGACAACAAAAAGTCCTCCTTCAGATATGTGGGAAAGTGAAAAAGAACAAAGATAGCACTGGGCTCCTGCAGGATCAAACGGGGCAGCTGATATCTGATTCCCAAGGAAAGGCCAATCTCCTACATGACTTTTTTTGTATCAGTTTTTCACCCTCCCAAGGGGATCACACTGTCAGAAAGGGCATGAACCAGCCTGGGAGCAGGTGGCAGGCCCAAAATTGATGTGGATCAGGTGAAGGTACACTTGGAGAAACTGGACATTCACAAGTCACAGGTTCTTGGGCCCAGATGGAATGCACCCAAGAGTCTTGAAGGAGCTGGCAGACATCATTGCACCCCCCTTAGTAAAGATATTTGAAAATTTGTGACGCTTGGGTGAGATCCTGGAAGACTGGAAAAGAGCCAATGTGGTCCCTGTCTTCAAGAAAGGGAGGAGGGATGACCCAGGGAATTATAGACAAATCAGTCTGACATTCGTCCCTGGAAAAATTCTGGAGAAAATTGTCAAGGGATCAGTCACCACCAGACTAACTCAAGGCAAGTATCTGAATGCCAGCCAACATAGCTTTGTGGCTGGCAGGTCTTTCCTGATCAACCTCATCTCCTTCTATGACCAGGTGACATTAGCCCTGGACAAGGAAGATGACATGGATGTCATATATCTGGATTTCAAGAAAGCCTTTGACCTAGTTCCCCAAAATGTCCTCATGGCTAAGCTGGGGAACTGTGGCCTTGATCATCTTATGGTCTGATGGCTAGGTAACTGACTATGGGGGTCAGACCCAAAGAGTACTAGATGACAGGAGCAAATCAATGTGGCACAGAGTGACCAGTGGAGTCCCTCAGTGCTCAGTACCTCTTTAACATCTTCATTAATAATCTGCAGTCGGGAGTCAGATGTGAACTGGCAAGGTTTGTGGATGACACCAAATTATGGGGGAGGCTGAGGATACAGGCTGACTTGGACAAGCTCTCAAGGTAGGCTGACCAAAACCAAGTGAACTTCAGTGTTGAGAAGTGTAAGGTTCAGCACCTCAGTAGGAAGAACCCTCAGCACACTTACAAGTTTACCAGTGCTACGCTTGCTAGCACCATGACCAAAAGAGACTTGGGGTCCTGACTGAGCACATGATGAATACGAGTCACCATTGTGATGCTATAGCTGGCAAAACAAACCACAATCTGGCATGCATCTACCGATGCATCTCAAGCAAAACCAAGGATGTCATCCTTTCACTTCACTCAGTCTTGTTGAGGCCACAGCTGGAGTACTGCATCCAGTTTTTGGGCCCCCTACTTCAGGAGGGATATGGAAAAGTTTGAGAGAGTCCAGAGGAGAGCCACTCATATGATCCAAGGCCTGGAGGGCAGGCCGTACAAGGAGAGGTTGAGGCATTTGGAACTCTTCAGTCTGGAAAAGAGAAGTCTCAGGGGGAACTTGGTAGCATCCTACAATTATATAAGAGAGTGTCGCAGGGCACTAGGGTGTCCTGCTCCTTTTAAGGGCTGGAACTGCAGTCAGTTGGGAGATCCAGCTGCTGGTTACCAGGGCAGCCAGGATGAGCTAGTTGGCCCACACCTGCTAGTCAGTTCACCAGAAGGGGCAGGGCCTGGCTCATATATAAACCCCAGGGCTGAAGCCAGGAAGGCAGTTCTCTGCCAGCAGTCAAGGGGGAAGGAGCTCTCTCAGAGGAGCAAAGGGGAGAGGCCTGACTGCAGGTGCAGCTTCTAGTACTGTTGAGGGACAGAGCATGCCCTGTGTAGCTCAAATTATGTTATAGCTGGGCAGCCTGAGCTATGTTATAGCCTTGGGGCTTGCAGGTTGATTTCTGTTTATAATACCGGTGGTTTGGGTGAGGCTATTTGGGGAAGGAGAAGGCCTCATTAGGGGCTCACTGCAGTGTGGGGGCCCTGGCGCCAGTGAGGTGCAGAGCGCAACCAGGGCTGTGGCGAGCCCAGGGAGGACAAGGGGGCCAAATTGCAACAAGGCCTAGACCGGACAACATTGGTACCATCTGCGAGGCTTGGGGCATGGTAAAGGGATGGTTGGAGCCATGCATATAGCCCATAAGGCTGGGGTGTCCCAGGACACCTATTTTGAAATGGGACCCATGGGGTTCAGGGAAATCCATCAAGACTGTGTCCAACAGGATGTAAAGGCAGCCTCCCTATTTTAGAAAAAATGCATCAAGACATGGCTGGTGAGAATAGAGGGTGCCCATCGGGCCGAATTGGCATGGTCAAGGGGCCTTAGGGACCCCATCCTGTGACAGAGGGGTACATCAGGACGTGGGAGAACAGCTGTTCACCAAAGGTCTCCAAGGGATAACAAGGTCTAACAGCCATAACCTCCAGGAACGCCGATTTAGACTAGACATAAGAAAAAAGTTCTTTATGGTATGAGTGTCCAGGGTTTGCACCCCCAGAAGTGGTGCAAGTATCTACTCTGGACTCTTTCAAAAAACATCTGGATATTTTTCTTGCTGGGATCACTTGATCTCAGCTGACTCCCTGCCTATGGAGAGGGGGGCTGGACTCAACAAGGCTCAGACAGAGTAATCTCAAAAAAGATTCTGAAATAGGCTCACTAGTGACTCTACTGCCAGCACTTGATTGACATAGGCCAGTGGTACAAATGACTACATTCTACTGAAATAAAATTGTACTGAAACTTGGAGTGTCTAATTGGGACATTACAATGCTCAATTGTATGCTGTGATATTAAACCTGGTGAGGTACTTGGCTGCGCCCTTACTCATGACAGGAGGTAGACTAGTCAGGTTAGGAGTCTGGCGAAGGCATTATTTCTTTTTTGCACTTGAAGTTAAGCAATAGGAGTTGGGTAGAGCAAGCTACTCCTTTTTAAAATGGTCTCTGGTGTTCCTGGAGGTATTACTTGTGCTTTCTCTCTGTAGAAGTAGGAGCTTTAGGACACTTACTCAGGTGGAAGTTGTAGTCTCACTTGTCACCCACCACCACTTCAAAATATTCTTTCCTTTATAACCACCTGAACAACTCACCAGTTGTAGCAATGATAACTATAGAGAAAGCTCCAGGTAGAACACCATGGGACATGCCTATCCCAGGATTAAATGGACTGGAGCTGTTGGCTGTGTATAGATGAAATGAGAGGCATGTGTGCACAACACTTTAAAGTTGGCTAAATGTTTTTCAACCACTTAAATGGTGTCGGTGTTTGCATGCCTCGGTGGTGTATTGCACATTAATTCCAGCTGCTATAGGAAATTCAGTGGTGTACTGCGCCTTCAATGACTTGGGGCACCTCAAACTAAAACTCCTTTGAGGAGTTTTAGTTTGCTGCCCCTACAGCCATGGAGTGAAGCACTGGGCGCTGCAGGCAGCTTGGCAGCAGCCCGGGAAAGCAGGCTCCGCCCAAGAAAAGTGGTGAACCTGATCTTTTTTCCTTTTTTTCCCCTGGAGCCTGCCTGCCTGCCTGAGCTTTGCGAGGGCCAGTGCTTCCCTCTGCAGATGCGGTGCCCCCCAAAACTGCCCGAGCCAGGTGCCTATGGGCAGGGGCTACCTGGGGGGGGGGAGGGGCGCCACTGCCAGAGAGGGAAGCATCAGCCCCCCTCTGCAGCCCAGGGACTCTGCCTGCCGGCAGCTTGCCCTCCCATCTCCACTGGACAGGCAGGTAAGTCAGTGGGGTGTGTGCACAACATGGGAGTTTAATCGGCCCTAAATTGAAACAGTGTTTTTTAAAACCCACTGCTTCAATTTAGGGCCTTTGTTTTGTCTATACATGCCTGTTGACACGTCATACCAGTGCAACTCTCTCTTTAACATCTTTTTTAATCTAGCAGAGACAAGCTACACCAGTGTGAAATGGATTAAATGGATGCAAGATACCCACACATGTGACCACAGAGTTGTCTTGGTTTAGCTAATTTGCTTTAACATCACGCCTTTACTTAAACCAGGCAAATTTATGTGTGTAGACAAGTCCATTGGATTAAAGCCAGAATCTGATAATCTGTCTCTAGGTAGAAAATGGAAGTGATATTACTTTTAGAAGCCTTTATATACTCTCTGAGGCTCTTACTCCTTGTTTTCCACATTTACTATGGTAATATCTGCAGTAAAAAGATGATGACAGCAAAGTTGGTGTACAGTGGATGAGATGTGAAAATTCTGGAGAAAGCCCAAAAACTTTAGTCAAAAGCTCTTCTGGGTACAATCCAAAGCACCATGAAACAAACCAAAGCAAAAGCAATTTATCAGGGCTACCAGATTAAATTTCCTGTAACTAAAGATTATTCTGTTCTATTGTTTTCCCAGGACGAATGAGTTCAGCACTTTTTTTCTTTTGGCTGAGAATTTAAACTAGTCTTTGCAAAAACAAGCAGAATTTTAAAATGTACAGCTTGCACTCACTGAGAGAGGCAGCACTGCATGCCAAAGAGCCTTATAATGAACAAAGATTGAAACAATAAAAAAGTAGTTGAAAATATATAAATCCATTTTTTTTGCATAACTTTCAATGGTGACACAAGTTAATTACTATCTTGTTAAAAGATCTTAAGCTGGATCTGTTTGACAAGTCATTGTTTACATTGTAAAATAATAAACTGGCTTCAGTAGCCCCCATTACTTACATGTGACCTGTTGGTGGGAATGCAGTTAGCTCCTGTTCCCCACTGCACAGGATATTTATAATTTTAAAATAATTATTTAGAAACTGTGGTCCAGTATTAAGAGAGTATTTTTTAAAAGGCCAGCAGCCTATACCTTGTCTCAGAAAACATAATTGGAATAATTAGACAAATTTTATAAAATGTGACAGATAAAAGCTATAAGGATAAAAGATGCCCCTTATATTTTAAGAATTAGGTCGATCAGTTTGGACTGAGGCAAGAGTTCTGAAGTAGCACACTGTCATATCCATGTATGTGTTACACCTCTTGGCTTTAAAGACTGGGGGAATTTTTCCAGTGTGGCAGATAGACATCACGGCTATTTGTTTCACTTTTCTTTGAACACTTCTTTGGTCAGAGAACCATGGGCTGCTGATGTTACCAGGAACCTAGTGGTAGAAATTGATTCTGAGGTTCTCAATTTGCCCATATATGTCTGACACAACTTTGCAGAGTATAAGTCTTCTGCAATGTTTCTTTTTTAGTTTAGTTTAGTCTATTCTTGAGCAAATGACAAAGAATGAAGGAGGGCCCTTGGATGGAGTAAGGGTTAAAATAGGGAGAAGACTTATAAGTACTGATCACATCTAATTCCTTACATGAAGGACTGGATGGGATAACAAAACCCAATGGCTGTAGTCATAAGGTCATAATTCAGGGCTAGGGACAGGTTTTGCACACAACCTTATTACACATACAAGTATAACAGGTTTTATACATAAACCGGTTTAAGTGATCAGAATCTGGTTTAAACCTGTAACAGAACAGATGTTCAGTGCATGCTCTCTGGGCTGGGAAGGGCTCTCTGCTCCAGAAAGCTGGGCTGGCCCCTCCCCTCTGCTCCCTGGCTGCAGCTCTGGCAGAGACCTGCAGGCCAGCAGCATCTGCCTGGCTTCCTCCTGATCCCCGCTTTCCCTTCCCACTCCCTGATAAGCAGGCATCCTCTGTCCCCTCTGCCTTACAGAGACACCTCAGCATTAGCTAACAGACCACATACTGCCTACAGTACATGGTGTGGCACACAGCACTGTCAGCTTAGGGCTTTTTGGACCTAATCAACAGCTCAGCTAGTAATGTCCCTCTATTCCTTCTTTGTTTAAGAAGAGCTTGAACTAATGAGAGAGGCTTTGTTTTTTAACGGGGTGTTAAGTGATGATGACAGACTTGATAAATGCTCTGTTGTCAAGGGGGGGGAGCCCCTCCCTAATTCTGCTGGGGCCTGGCCACGCCTTCCTCAGCTGGGCCCTGTAGAAGGGAAGGAAGGGCTGCTCTAGCACCCCCCAGCTTCTAGCCTCAACCACTGCAGGCGTGTGCCTGAATTTCCTCAGTCCCGAGAGAATGTCTGTCTGGTTTTAAACTAGTTTAGTCTAGCCAGGTTAGACTAACCAGCAATTCAGGCTCAGGCTTTTTGAATATCTATCTGAAGCCCAGATAACTACTTTTTATCTAGAGGAAATATCTCCTGGAACTCTGACTAGGATGATGCTGCCCTGTAATGTCTACAACATAGTCAGTGACCATTCCTCATTGTTTGCAATTCCTTTAGCAGAGGCTTTGCATAAGTCACATAAAGAGGAAGTAAATTCCTCCCTCTGTATCTGATACACAAATTTTTTGATTCTGTTACAGCCCACAACCACAGAGGGTGGCTCTTTAAAGGCTTGGGCTTTGGAAATATCCAATGCAACTGTGTTTGCTAGAATGGCTCTCATCACATTCTTATCTACACATAAAATAGCAGCAAGAGAAATGTCTTAATAATGGGCTATAAGTGTTCCCCTTTCAATATTTTTGATTCATACACCCTTCTGAAAAAGAAGAACATTTTTAAAAGCACATATGGAAAACGTCAATTTAATGTTGTTTTATAGATTCCATTGTTTCTTGTCTAGAATGTGGCTTCACTTTCTGAGCACAAAGTCTGAAACTGTGGAAGCCAATAGAGTGCAGCTAACAAAACACTTGTGGTTGATATCTCAACTCTGACCACATTTCATGAATGGTTGAAGAAAATTAAACTGCTCTGGGATTATCTTTGAAGACACTAATCCAAATTTAATTCAAATAGTTTGATCTTGAATACAAACTCATTGTATAGAACAAAGTACAGTAGATAGAGTAGAAATAGCTTGGGAATTGTTTGAGTTGACAGAGAAATAGGAAAGTGATGTAGCATTTGTTAGACTGCAATTTGTGATTTGGAAACCAGGTTGATTTTAAGAGTGACTTAAGCTTTTTTTGATTTGTTCACCCCACCCCATCTATTTGACAGTTAGATGACAAATTTGTGTTCACAAAGCCACACCTTCCCATTTTTAACCTTTTAAGGCATTTCAATATCCCAACCAACTGTTTCTGTTATCTGTGAGTTCTAATCGCTTCTCTTTATTTTTTTCTTTTTGTTATTTACATCACTAATGATATCTTCCTAAAGCTGTTTCTGGATAAGAATGTTTCTTAAACAAAGTATACAGCAGAAAACATCAACAAAATAAAGAACAGTGGAATATGCTGTCAGCTTTCCTTCAGGGAAGTTCTTTGCTATCACATACTGAATAAAGTCTGCAGCTATATCAGAACTCAAATGTTTTTAAACAGTTAAGACAAGGTTCTTTGGGTGAATCTGATATCTTTTATTAGACCAACTTAAATAGTTGGAAAACAATTTTTAAGTAAGCTTTCGGGTTCAAAAACCCTTCACTGGACTAAGGAAGTTTCAGCAATTGGTGTGTGCTCTTCCTGGATGGAATAAATGTAAAAGAAGCCAGAGGCTGGGCTGGTGTGCATACAAGACAGGTCGTCAGTGAAGATGTAGACTGAGGAGTCAATGGGTGCAGCTGGTGATTGTTGAATTTCTGATGGAATTCAATCAGAGATTGCAGGTTTTCAGTCCAAATGATGAAGATATCATTGATATATCTTAAGTATAGCATGGGTTTGATGGTGTAGTTCTTGAGGAAGTCTTCACAATTACTACACCCCACAACAGAGCCATCAGCATTCCCAGATTTTACAGCTACACCTCCAGAAATGTAATACATCTCATCCAATGCACCAAATGCCCTGATGGAAAATACGTAGGAGAGACCAAACAACAACTGCACACCAGAATGAATGCGCATGGAAATTTATCAAAGACAGGAATACCCAATGACCTGTGAGGGCACATTTCTCACAAGAAAACCACTCTCTCTTCAATATCTCAGTCCTGATCCTCAAAACAAACTTACAAAACACTTCCCAGAGACAAGTCTATAAACTCCAGTTCATCAACCTCCTGGATACTAAAGATCATGGACTAAATATAGACATTGGATTTATGACACATTATAACTCGTCTGACATCTGACTCCTCAGGTACTTCTCCACTATTCATCCCTCTTCTGTCCCCTCAACCCAGCCTGTCTCTCACTCATTGACTCCTCAATTTACATCTTCACTGACTACATGTCTTATATGCATACCAGCCCAGCCTCTGGCTTCTTTACTTTTCATTATATCCAGGAAGAGCACACACCAATGGCTGAAACTTCCTTAGCCTAAGGGTTTTTGAATCTGAAAGCTTGCTTTAAAATTGTTTTCCAACTATTTAAGTTGGTCTAATAAAAGATATCAGATTCACCCAAAGAACCTTGTCTGCCTATGTCCTTAGACCAACATGGCTACGACCCACACCCCTTTAAACAGTTAAAGAATATAGAATTAGATTTGTAAAAAATATGCTAAATAATTGAGAATTATTTTTCTCATTGAGAATTTTGCCAAAGGATGGATTAAGTCTAAAATTATACCGTTCTTTTATGAAAAATCATGGAAGAATTGATCTTGACTCCTGGGTCTCCAGGTAGCCTTAGTATTCAAGAGGTTAGTCAGTGGATGAAGGAAATACTTCTTGCAGGTATGCCAAGATCTGAATAACATACATAGGTCCATGGCCTGTGCATCTTGGCAGTAGTATAATGAAGGGTGGGCACAATTTAGGAGGGATGCCAAAATCATCCCACACTTCTACAGATTCTGTACCCTGGCAGCAAGAGCAGCCTCAGTTTGCTATTGCAGCAGCAGCTGGTGAAAGTAGGGACCAGATCAAAAACATCAAAAGGTCTGCCTGAGCTTATTAACCCATCGGGCTACAGTGGTTAAGGACTCACATAGCATAACAGCTTTTTTCTGACTCTCTGCACCAGAGAACTATGTAGGAATGAACAAAGTACAGTTCTCCCTGAGAGGCATGAATCTGCGAAGCTTCACAGTTCTCAAAAGGAAGTTCCTTCTTTGACAAGATACTTTAGCTAATGAAAAATGGCAACAATTGCTCATAAACCCACTGTCCTATATGCATTTCTTCCTTTAGAGTGAACAGCGAGCATCAAGACAGTGAACACCTCACAACAAGCAGATAAAAAGGTTAAAACAAACTTGAGCCAATTGTTTATTATTTGGTTTGGTAGAGTGGAATCCAGTTTGATTTAATTAGATGAAATACGGAGCTATCCACTTCCCTTATTCAGCTTTCCTGAATGAATGATACTAAATCACCCACCCAAAGTTCCATAAAAGCATTTATAGTTTATTATCACTGCCAACTGCTTTCTTATTTTGTAAAAAAATAGCTAGTGTCTTTGAAATAATTAGCTAGTTGTTATACACTCAAAGATAAAGGAAAACAAGAGCAACAACAGCTCTACCAGTTTTTATAATTAAAAATATATAACTTGTATGTAAAAGTGACTTGTATTTAACAACTTTAACTTTTTGTAAGCCTTTAAGAAGCATTTTCAATTTTGGAAACTTAAGCCAATTTAATTGTTACCAAAATGATAATGGTAAAGCTGGCTGTATTAAATATACAAAAAACTCCTCAGCTGCATATCTGGATAACTGGTAGAGATGGAAGAGGAATTAAAGAAGAAATGGGTGCAAGCTAAAGTGGAATTTATGATAAAATGTACCACACAGGTTTCTATGTTGTTGGTTATTGCCCTAAATTACAAACTACTTCCTCATTTAACTAAAAGGTCAGAGAAGTTTGATCTGTAACTACAGTCTAATTTAAAATTGTAATTTAATTACTGACTGATAAAATTTAGTTTCAAAAGTTTGTCAGAGGAGAAATGCAAACTTGTATACAATCCTTTTGTTGCACCTAAGCAGGTATTGACTGCTTCATCCAAGGACACATCAAACTAGAGACCACCAGTGATTAAATATAGTTTAGTTTTCCATTAGAAAGTTTCTTTTGACAAGAATTTTACAGAATCTAGTCCAGGAAAGTTAGACTCCATATTCATCTGACCTGGAATAGACTACTCTTTATGAAAGCCTGACAAAATCACAGTGAATCAAAGAACAGGCCTGCAGCTACCAAGGTTTTATCTGAGTCTAATCTAAGGGTTATTGTAAAACTCAATGCATAATTGAAGATTCACCGAGACAAACTTCCCAGATTAAACGCTAGGTTTACTATGTGAATGAAAGATTCTATTGAGTAGAACCGCTTCCATGCTGTTTGAAGCCTGTTTTTTCTTTTTTTTTTATTTCAAGTATAAAGAAACAGCCCAAGGAAAGTGAATCTATAATCAAGTCACTTGTTGGTTTCTAATGTCTAAAATATAGCAGCTTTATGCATGAAAACTACCTTTGTAAACTTAAGGAAAACTGTACAATGAATCTTCCTGGGACACTGCACCAAATAGGTCAGAATGTGAAAGTACAGTTCCCTTTCCTAATGTTTTGTTTCGTTGAGATTTGATTCCCAGATCTTTAGCAAGGGGAGACAAGACAATATGGCATTGATGGCTGTCTAACAAAGTGGGAGAAAGCTTCAATTTTTTTAACCTGCCCGCCCCACCAATCAAATTTTAGTTTAGAGATTACGCGCGCGCGCGCACACACATACTATTTGGAAGTGCCCTTATTTGTAGGGTGGCAAAGAGTTTCTTGTCAACACGGTGGCAGAAAGGGATCTTGGAGTCATTGTTGACTCCAGAATGAACATGAGCCACCAATGCGAGGAAGCGGTCGATAAGGCTAACCATACCTTGTTGTGAATGTACACATGTATCACAAGCAGGGAGGTGATCCTTCCCCTCTAGGCAGCATTGATCAGGCCATAGTTGGAGTACTGTATCCAGTTCTGGGCGCCGCACTTCAAGAGGGATGTGGCTAGCACTGAGAGGGTCCAGAGGAGGGCCACTCACATAGTCAAGGGGCAGCAGGGCAGGACCTAAGAAGAGACGCTAAAGCACCTGAACCTATCCAGCCTCCACAAGAGAAGGCTGAGAGGGGATCTAGCGGCCATTTACAAACTAACCAGGGGGGACCAGTGAGAATTGGGGGAAGCTCTGATTCCCCCGGGCACCACCTGGTGTTACTAGGAATAATGGCCACAATTTGTTAGGTTCAGGCTGGACTTCAGGAGACATTACTTTACAGTTGGGGCTGCCAGGTTCTGGAATGGGCTTCCAAGTGAATTGGTACTCTCTCCTTCCCTGGGGGTCTTCAAGAGGAGGCTGGACAGATATTTGGCTAGGGTGATATAACCCTGGCACCAGTTCCTGCCCAGGGCCGGGGGTCAGACCTGATGATCTGTTTAGATCCCTTCTGACCCTAAGCACTATGGTAACAATGATAACTATGATATTCTCCAGAAAAAACAATAGATGGGAAGCTATATACCATCACTTTTTCAATTTAGAGAGGGGATCTTTAATTGAAGGAGAATGCGAATGGGGGACAACCTAGGAAATCCATTCAAGGAATAATCACAGGTGCAAAGAAAGCAAACCAAATGGCACAAGAACAATGCACATTCTAATGATAAGCTAATCAGGACTAGTACAGCTTCTCTTGGTATTAGTGTATGTACAAAGCATTTGAAATTACAGGGCAAATTATATTCCAGATCGAGGGACTGGTACATACCATGCACCAATCCCTCAGCCTGGAATATAATTTGTCCTGTAATTTCAAATGCTTTATACCCACACTGCATGGGCTACTGAAGACAATGTGTGACATTTCATTGACTTCAGTGACTGCCAATCAGACATAAATGTACATTCAACCTGTATTTATTAGTTTAATGGTTTTTCTACTGAAGTCAATGGCGACACTCTCAACAACTTCAAAGAGAGAAGAAATAGAACCTAGGGACTTGATTCTATAGAACAGGAGGCAGGATGGGTTCCTACACAACCTCAGAGAACAGGGATCTTTGTCAGTAATACAGTATGATATTATTTTTATAATATGAATATTATATGGATAAACACAGTAATCCATGTTCATGCAGATACAGATCGTGACAACTGTTGATCCTCCTGAATCATGGTGTAGGCATGAGGGCCACCTAGACCTTCAATGCATATACCTGGGCAGGAATTTTTGGAGGAATGGAGGCTGCACAGACCATCCATCCTTCCTTTAGTCCATTTAGACAGAATCCAAAGACCAGGAGGAGTCCAAATGTCTAGTCATGGCTGTAGCTGCATGTGTCTTGGAACTGAACCCAGGTTTCTTGTGTGGTAGACAAGGATTCTACCGCTGAACTCCAGGGGACTCCAGAGATACAGATACTGTACTTTATATATATCATGCCACAACATATACAAATATTATTATTTAAATCTACCATCCCCTGTTTGGCATAAAGACCTTTGAATTGAAGATATCAGTTTTTAGATGTTAAATTTATTTTTGCCTATGATTCACTAATGAGCTTTAACAGACAGTTGTAAGCAGTTTATTTGCTAAGTAGTTGCATAGCCTGTTTCCCTTGGTGCTGCCACAGAGATGTGGATAATTAAAGTCTTTTGGGGGCCTGGTACAAGATATTTCTACTTGCTGAATTACATTAATGAAGTTCAGCAAGCTGTAGTTATGTAACCTACTGACGCTGTTTTTATAAACAAACATGCTTACCTCCATTATCCTTTAGGTGCAAAGCTATCTTGGTATCATCTAGAAAGGAAATTCAGAGTCAGTAAAGCAGGCATATTTATTTAGGTCTTAAATATCCTTAAGAATGATCTTCTACGTTAAGAGAACACGATTTGGTATTTACTCAGCAGGATCAATCTGAGATAGTATTAGTCATAGTAGGTATAGGCAGTTGTAACAACCTGAGGTCCTTTCCAACCCTAATTTTCCATAATTCTATGATTCTATGTTAAAGGATTATCAATACAAACTACTGTATTGACTTAAATATATGATGATCCTGAATATAGGGAGACCTGCCCCCAAATTATTGGATTCTATTGAAGGAAAACTTATAAATTCATTTTAATCTCCCATGTACATAATTTAATTATTGGTCATCTTTAATTCGCCCCCTGCTGCTGTGGGGTGGCAGGTGTTGTGGGGAGTTCAAGTAGTTTGTCTGCTGCTTGTACCTGCCCACTGCCACCTCTGTCCCCTGCCTGCCTTCCAGGAGCCTTTGATCCCCCTCCACGCCCTCCCCCAGCCCCTGCTGTTCCCTCCCTCCTCCCTTACCCTTGCTCTGCACTGTCAAGCTCCATCCTCATCTTAGCCTGGGGCACTAAGGATGATGCTAACCCAACCTCCATAGCAACTGTGCACCACTGTCAGGGCTGAGCTGAGGCTCTACTCAGTGCTCCAGGCTGCAGCGTGCATGAAGCTTGCCATGGAGCAAGGGTATGAAAGGGGGTAGGGAAAACAGAGGCTGCATTTGGAAAGGGGGGTGGCTGCAGGGAGGAGATGGTGCACAGGTGTGGGGAGGTTGCAGGCAGTGGCTGTAGCTATGACCCCAACCTTGGAGCCCAAGCCACAACAGCTGCCTCTCCTACAGCCTTCACTGTCACTGACTCAGTCACTTTGGTGTGAAATTTTGAAGAAAATATTTGTGGAGAGTGCATATTAATGGAAAACTCATTGGGACAAAAGGCCAGGGTGAAACTTTAAAAAGAATTTTAATGTTGTGTCGGTTGTTTTCAGATGGCCAACATTAGACCTTGGGTGCCTGACCCACAATAATAGAAGTTTCTTCATTGATCCAGGTTCATATGGCTTGATTTTTTTCAGCTAAACTGAGCACTTCAAGTCTCCAAGCTTTATAACTGAAGTTGTCCGAGACAGATCATATATCTAAACAGTACCTAGAGGGCTTTAAACTAAGTTTGTCGGGGGACGGGGATTCACAGGAGCAAGAAAAAGCTCAACCAGGTGTAGGACTTGCCCAGGTAAGAGCTCAGGTATATACCAAGGGACCAGTTGTCTCTCAGGTAAGGGGGTGCCCAGGGCTCCCACGTGGGGATTAAGGTGTCTCTTCACTAATGCAAGAAGCATGGGGAACAAGCAGAAGGAGCTTGGTCTCCTGCTTGCAAGTAGTAAAATCAACCTGGTTGGCCTAGTGGAGACATGGTGGGATGAAACATTTGACTGGGCAGTAGACGTAGGTTGTTTAGAAGAGATAGGAAGGGGAAAAAAGTTAGGGGTGGGTGCACTCTACATTAGGGAATAGTATACCAGTTCTACCTTCCAAATGGGACCAGAGGAAGGCTTAACTGAGACCCTGTAGGTCAAACTTCAAGGAGGGCAGGGGGAGAGAGATCTGGTGGTAGGGGTTTACTACAGGCCACCGCATCAGGAGGAAGAGCTGGATCTGGAATTCTCCAGGCAGCTGGGGGAGGCTGTGCATGCAAAGGATGTTGTGGTCATGGGTGATATGAATTACCCTGACATCAACTGGGAGGAGCAGTTGCCCAGATCTAGCCACTCACGAAGGTTCCT
>NW_017728886.1:33787147-33801986 GCF_001723895.1 Crocodylus porosus
TCTGTGGCCATCCCTATGAGGAGAGGCTGAGGGACCTGAATCTCTTCAGTCTCCGCAAGAGGAGACTGAGGGGGATCTTGTGGCTGCCTACAACCTTATCAGGGGCCAGCAGCAGGGACCTGGGGAAAGTCTGTTCACCAGAGCCCCCCTTGGAGTCACCAGGAACAATGGTCACAAGCTGAGGGAGGATAGGTTTAGGTTAGAAATATTCATGAGGAGACTGGTTAGGTACCTGGCTGGGGTCTTATGACCCCTCCCACGCCCAGCGCTCCTTCCTATCCGTGGCAGGGGGTCGGATTCGATGATCTGTCTAGTTTCCTTCCGACTCATTGATTCTATGATTCTATGATATAGCATGCCTGCCTACCTTTTTGCAGCTGTGAGGGACTCCCAAGGGTGTGGGCAGAAGTAACTTCTGAAAAGATTTTTTCTGAGAGCACCTCACCTGTCAGAACCAAAATACTCAACCTAAATGCCTCCCCTCCTCCCACCTCTGCACTCAGAGCTGGAAAAGAAAAGGACTTGGGGACTGAGGACTGGAGAGCTGGAATCCAAGCTCTGGCTCTGGTTTAGTGCTAGAAAGTTACAGAACTGCTCCTTGGACTGGGAATGAAGGGCACAGCAGTGGCCAGGGGAATGTGGGGCAGAGAGGAAGAACATGTGCCTCTTTTTTCATTCTGGTGGTATCATGGGGGACGAGGGAAGGAGTTTAACCAGCTCCAGACAAGTATGTATGTGCATTGGGAGTGAAGGGAAGGGAAGAAGGGAGCACTTTGGGGTGTTGGAGGACCCAGAGGTTCCCTGGGGCTTTGTGTCATGTCTTCTACAATCTACATGCACATGGAGCAGTGAAGTACTTCAAAACAAATCGAATGGGTACAGCTCTGGAGGGCTTCAGCTGGTTTTGGAACATTTCAAGGGCATGAACATCTGTACAGCTGGCCCTCTGAAACATTTAAAAGGCATCTGAAACATACTTCTGTCTGCAATCCAAATGAGGACATTGGAGGCAGAATTTCTTCACTCGGAAAAAGCCCATCTGGTTTATGAAGTGGCAGCAAGAACATGAAGGGCAGAGTTCTCTGGAGAACTCTTTGGTGAAGAGTTTGTTCCTGGTCTTTCAAAAAAAGTTGGGGCATTGGTTCTTATTGCTATTAAAGCTTGATTTTTGGAGACAAGCTAAGATGTCACTTTCTTTCAAAGTCTTCCCGCGCTGCGCAAAAACAAAAACACCAACCCAGAAATTAGAACTTATGTGTTGTAAAGAAGTTGTGTTTTCTCCTTAAAGATGCAAATAATACAATTCTCCATGATAAGAAAAAAGCACTATATGATAAGCTACCTTCTGTGGGCAGGCTTGTTGGTAGATGGGATGCTGTGGATCCTCTGGTGGTGGTTAAAACTCTGAACTTCGTAGTAGTTTGTTGCATGGCAGTGGTAGTGTGAGGTGGTATCTCAGTTGTGCCTATGTTCTTTTCACAAATCTTATCTTTTGACTATTGAGAAACACCAAGAAAGAAGAAAATGAGTCTTCAGGAGAAACTATTTGTCATAGCTTAGAGGCAGAGCATGGAGAAACTGTCACTGTAGGAAGCAAATGGAAAACTTAAATCAAGGAATTTGAGGAGAATTTTTTTAGTGAAGTATTTTTCAGAGGGTTTGGTAGAACAATATATTTCACTGAACACATATTTCACAATGCTTAAGTTCTTAATAACCAGTCTGCAAAGGCTCTGGAATCCAAATGTACATTCTTACTGACACCTGTGTTTAAACTTCTCAGTTCATCAGTAGGAAGGTGCTGCATTATTGCAATTTTAATATGAAATACACGCATCCATAGTTTGTTTTTGGGGTACCATGAATTATGTCGAAGACAAACTCATATCGGTCAATAGACCACAATTTTATACACAAGATAAAGTGTGCCTGTTTTAAATTCATTACATTTTGTTTGTGAAACAACCAAAAAAGATGATGCTGTATGTACATGTGTATATTGGATGTGGAAGTCTACATCTCATGGCTTGAGGCATTTTTTACCATGCACAATTATGCCACTGGCCCCTCTTCCCCTTTTATTATAGAAAACAAATTAGAAAACACATAGGAAAATATAAGATAAACCCCGCAAAGCCAACTGCTCAAAAACTATTTTCTCCACCCTTTCCCTTCAAATCCCAGCTCCCTTAATTTAAGAGTAGACATTTAAATGGAAAGAATCAGTATGAAGAGACAATCAGAAAACAGAATAAACCACTTAAATTCAAACCTAAGTAATGTTTTTGATAATGTTACATGCTCTTAGGCATTTTTAATAATGGTACATGCTCTTAGGGCAGCAAGCAGGCTAAAGCATGGTCACTTACACCTGGTTACTAAGTGGGCCTTGCTGCCAGTGGGCCTTCACTACGCCCAGTTTCCTGCATGGCCTGGCTTTCTGCATAAGCTTTCAGAGCCCAGCAGGGTACTCCAAAGGTCTGTCCTTGGGCTTCTAATGCCTTGTTGTTATTTCCTACCTTTGATTCCTAGTTACTTAGTCCTGTGTCCTACCTGTTTGTTCTGGTTTCCTGGTCTCTGGGTCCTGCTTGTTGGTTTTCTGGCCCTTGCTCCTTGTTTCTGCCTGCTGACCTCTTGTGCTACAGGCTACAGGCCAGGCCCTTGACAGCTAGCTCTTGGCTTAGCTTGGTAATCACTCGCATCTTGTTTCCATGCAGCTAAAGCTGTCTGCTCTGGACTCCCTGGCTGGCAACTCTGGATTGGATCCCTGCCTCCCTGTCCCTGACAGCAGCCCCTCACAAAGCTTGTGGTTCTACCCAAGGTGATAGCCTATGTCCTGGTCCTTTTCAGATATTGGCCACCTGCTCCCCTGTCTCTCATTGGGATCCTTGCTTCTCTGACCATGTCTGTTCCTGATCCCCTGGATTGGGACCCTCCAGAGGTCAAGCCCCAACTGCATACATCCCAGTTAGCTCCAGAGGTCAAACCCCAACTGCCTACATCACAGTTGTATCCTTGACACATGCTGATTTGAACACATGGTGACAAAAAGAGTACATCATCTACGGCTACCCAAGGGAAGGGAAGGACATAAGTATCTAAAGGAAGGGGATTAAGATATTAACAAAGAGAGTCCTTGCTTCCAAGACAGCAAAGGTTCCATATAGCTACCCCAAATCTCTGCAAAGAGGGAGAGGTCCCTAACTAGCGGGACTGGATAGGCATGCAAGGGGGATTAGTTGCATCCTGTCTGGAAATGAAGTAGCTAAACAATCCCTGAATTCAGAAAAGCAAATGAAGTCTTTGACTTCTCCACGCAGTGTGGAGGTGTTTTGCTATTCCCTGCACAGGTCTGAGACTTCTGAATACTATAGTCCAGTCCTAGTGGGCCTGGTTCCATTTGTGACTTGAGAGCCAATTTTAACTCAGGCAATTATAGGCAGAATTTGACAATGAATTCAGCAATGCAGGAAGGTAGTTTTACAAGAACAAACTTCATGCTTCATCCTTTTATGTATGTTTAAGATTACGTTATATATTTATGTTTAATCATTAATCCTTTGCTGAGCACCAAGAGGAAGCTGCCTTTTTATCTTCTTGAAAAGATAATAAGCTGTAGAACACTACAGTTTTAAAGCTGTAGGACAACCCTCTGGCCAGGTAGGCAGCTTGAAAATTTCAGGTCTATATATCAAGCTAATAGCCCATAGGAATTATGCTACAGTTAGAACTATACAGAAAACTCCGTTTTAAAAACATTTCCACCACTTTGAACCAATGTCAATGCATCTGGTATGTGCTACTGAGAAGAAAGTCAAATGTACTTTTCTAAACAGACATTTGGGGCTCTATCTTGCCATGAGGAACAGCTTGCTGCCACTGTACATTGTTGTTGTAGCTAGAGACAAAATTAGGTCCTTACAACCAAAAAGGAAAAGTAGTTGCAGCTCACAAGCATTAAATTCACATATGAAAAACGCCCCCCTCAAATAAGGCCACTGGGAAAGGGGCAACAACAACTTAATATATTAATAGATCTGATTTCAAAATGAACTGTTTTGGGCTCACTTTGTGGCTGCCTCTTCTGCAGAAGGGAGTGGTCCCACATAATACAAGCCTCCTGCCTTCTTTTTAAATTTTTTGAAGGCTGTTCCTTTCCAAAGAAGAACTGGCCATCTAATAGCTTTTAAAAAAAACAATAGCCAATGCCAGATCCAAATAGTTTTTTTGTAGTTGCCTAAATGGGCTTAGGGTAGAATTTAGGTCACAAAAAACAATACATACCGACCAAGGCCAGTGGTTCCAAAATTATTCAGGCATATCATCCATTTTGACTTAACTTAGGCTTCTGTGCCTACTAAAAAAATCCAGATCAAGCACCCAGATGCGTAAGTCATGGCTCCATTATGATCCAGAGTGGTGCTGGATGATAATTTTGATAAACTTTGCTGAATTCGCTAATTTGTATATATTCTCAAAAGATGTCTAATGTCTGATATACATTGGCAACATAAGGGCAACACCTTAAGCTCAAAGTCATTCTTGAGCTTCAGGGAAATGCCATGGTGGTGCCCACCTTTTAGCCAATAGCTTAGTATTTAGAGAATTCACAAAGTTCAAACGTACACCTTCTGCTTCCTAGGAGAGTGCCTCAGGATGGAGACTAATCTGAGCAGGGGCAAGTGAGGCTGGCCCACAGAGCTGTCAAATGTGTACAATTCTTGGCACTTGAAAGAGAAAATGCAGAGGGAGCCTGATTCCAGCCCAGTAAGGAGGACTCCCCCCCTTCCCTGAAGAAGGGGAAGACCTGGGTTCAATTGACAAGGATTAATATTTCTATTTAATGAATGACTGGCCAATTCATGAAGAATCGTAGCATCACGGACTCCAGGGCTTGTGTTTCTTGATGCCGCTATTCTTTCAAATATACTCCCATGAGTCTCTTTTCATGTGGCTGAAATGCGGAAGAGGAAAGGCAGAGCTGACTTCTCTTACAAGGACTGTGGCCATCCCTGATCAGATTCTTAGCCCCAGATTAATCAGAGTAATGTCTTTTCACTGCATTCATTTTTGGAATTAGTGTACTTCCCTGGCAATAAGAAATTCACGTGATGCCCATTTTTATCTTCAAACAAATAATGCAATTGCTCAGTGAGCTTTTTTAATATAAACCTACTCACAATTTTAATTGATATATATGGATGATTATAGCATAAATTTAGCCTTGAGAAACCCTTCTTAATAAACTGGAGATTGTAATCAAAGGAATCATAATTATATCAGCAGCTTCTAGTGATAAGGCGCAGGTTGCAAAGAAGCTACATACCTCTTCAGGGCAGCCACTGTCTACCCAGTCTTGCCGGTGACGATCAAATCCGCTGGAACATCTTAAAATGAGGAAAAAAATAGACGTCGTCCACACGGAAACAGAAAGGGGGGAGGGCAGAGAGGGAAGCGGAAGAAAGAATCATTAATGAAGTCATTTACTTTAAAAGTAAAATATTTGCACAGGTTTAACTTTATTCAAAAAGACTTGTTGATTAAAATGGGATTAAATCTTTTCACGCGTTTCATTTAAGGGTGTTTTTTGATTACACATTTCATGAATATCAGTGTGTCCATCCCTTTTGATTCTTTGCTGCATCGTATAGCATGGGCTTAAATTTGATCTCAAGTATATAGACTTAAATTATTGTAATTCGTTCTGTCCAGCTTCCTTCTTAGTTTGTTAAAAAAAAATACCCCCCCCCCCCAAAAAACAAACAAACAAACAAACCCGCTAAACAAACAACCTGGCACAAAGGACAGGGATCCGTCATTACTGCTCTCCTTTCATCAGGCTTGGTAAGATGAGACACACTGACAATGTACCTGGATTTAACCTCTCTGACAGCCTCAATGTGCAATATGCAAATACAGCATAGCTGCTCCAGTCTCTTTACTAGCTGCAAAAAAGTTAGGTTACACACATTTCTTACCAAATTAACGGAGGTTAAAAACCTGCTTAAAAAAATTCTTTCTAATTTGCAAAATATGATGAGGACATTTTCAAAGCAGCTTGTAATATTTTAATTTAATGATTCCCTTGGACTGCCGTACCTCACAGGAGTGTTCATTTAATATCTGTAAAGCACTTGGAGAGTCCTAGACAGAAGGTGATACAGAAATGCAAAGTATTATTTAAATAGCAAGCAAATGGCTAAATCTCCACATACTGCTTAGAAAAAAATTGCTCCCAGTTGACTCATAATAGATCTACATTGCACTTTGCTGCACTTCATGATGATGTGCCATGGTATGAATGAGCACAGGTTGAGTGCAACAGAACACAGAAATGTCAGTAAAAAAGGACAAAATTAGAAGTGCTATAATTCAAGGCAAAGACTACAAGAGGTGAAACTCTGATCTATTTGGCATCTGCAACATGTGCTGAAGGCAGTCTAAGAATAAGAGGTTAGTGATATGATTTGTTCTCTTTTTTTAGACTATGTAACAACATAGGTAATCTGAACTACTCATTTAGCTCTATTTAGATGGTATTATTTGATTCTTAATCATTAAAAGGTGCAAAGCTTCTGTCTAAAATCAACACCGTTAGGGTTAATTGACTACCTTGCCAGTCACAGTTTGGGGAGCCTCTGCAACACTTCGTTTTTAAAATAAATGTTGTGATTCTTAAATTTTTTGATAGCTGGGTATTTTGATGCTCATAAACTTCTCCACACACAACTCTGATGGAGCCTGCTGTGAGGTATTTCTTTTCTCTCTTCCTCTGAGAAACAGTGAATGAACACCAAGTGGGGAGACTTTGGTTTCTTCTTCCCCAACTTTAAGGAACACTGGATATGAGACTCTTGACATCAAGTCATGTCCTCTAGGCCTGTGCATAGAGGCCATATTCGATTCAGAATTCAGGACATATTCAATTCAGATTCAGCTGATTCAGAGGACAGTGATTTGATTTGGAGATCTGGATCACTGCCCAGAATCCATTTGGCCGAATCACCTTTGAAAGATTTGGCACTGATTTGGAGAGATTCAGTGATTTGGATCAGCCAAGGATAGGCAAGCACAGCCAGGAGGCTGTAGGTTTACCTGTGGCTCCTCCAGCTGTGCCTGCCTCTCTCTGGGTGGGGGAAGGGCGCAGGAGAAGACTCATGGCTGCCCTGCCCTGCCTCAGCCTAGTCCTTCCACTTTAAAAAAAAAAAAAAAAAGACCCACACTCACTGGTGACAGGAGAGGTGACTGGGGCCTCTAATGGGAGAGCTCCCCGCCCCCCGCACAGCACGAGGGAGTTGGGAGCAGCGGGGAATGCTGGTGCTGGTGCTGGTGCTGGTGCTGGTGCTGGTGCAGGTGTAGTGTGGCCCAGCAGGACACCGTGCGCTGCCTCAGAACTGAGGCCACTGGGGCTGAGCAGTGCTGGGCTCCTGTTGACATATGGAGCTGCCTCAGTTCCCAGAGAGTATGCAGCACCCTGCTGAGCTGTGCTGCACCTGTGTGATACAACAACTGCTGCACAGGTGCCAAGCAGGGTGGACAATCCTTGCTGCCCCGCACTGCACAAGGGGGCTCTGTCATGAGTGCCCAGATCTGGTGAGTGCAGAGTTGTAAGAAAACAAACAAAAAAAAGCACCCCACCTAACTGGCTGCATCACTGACAATCAGGGCCTCTGGGTGCTCATGGCAGAGCCCCCCATGCAGCATGGAGAGTGGGGGGTAGCGGGGATCGCTTCCCCGACTTGGCACCTGAGCAGCAGCTGTTGAATTGTATGGATGCAGCATGGCTCGGCAGGGTGCTGCATGCTGTCTGGGTGCTTGGGTCACTGGGGCTAAGTGGTACCAGGCTGGAGCCACCCCAGCTCCCAGGCTGAGCCACGCTACACCCCCACCTGGGGCAGGTGCCACATGAGTGCCAAGCAGTGCCCCGTGCTGCACTAAGGGGGGAGGGGGAGCTCTGCCAAGAGCCGTCAGAGGCCCTCATCCCCACTGCTGCAGCTGGTGAGTGCGGCTTGTTTTTTTGGGTTTTTTTTAAGTGCCAGGAGGTTGGGGGGCTTCTCCTGTGGCTCCTCCCTCTGTGTCTGCCTTTACCCTGGTGGGTGGAGCTGTGGGTGCTATGCCCTGCTGCCGCTTGCACAGCCGGCATGGTGCGGGGGGGCATGATGTAGACGTGGCTTGCTCTGGGCGGCAGCAGGGTATAGCCCCTGCTTCCAGTGCTACCGCACCTACATTAGCACTGGGAGCAGGAGCTTTCCCCTGCTGCCAATTGCCAGCTGGTGCAGGGGGCGCAGGATGCAGGCATGGCGGCACTGGGAGCGGGGCTATGCTCTGCTGCTGCTTTCCCCCTTCTGCCTGGAGCAAGGCGCAGCTGCATTCTGCCCCAACCCCCGCTGGCCCAGCTGGTCAAGTGGTAGCAGGACAGAGCCCCCGGTCCCAGCACTGCCATGCCCGTATCCTGCACCCCCATGCCCCAGTTGCGCAGCTTGTCCCAGCCCCTTCCCTCCTTCCTCGCTCAACCCCAACAGATTTACCAGCTGGAGGCAGTTGTGTCAGCTGCCTTAGTCTATGGCCAAATCTCCAAAGTGCCCGAATCTTTTCCTAATTGATTCAGATGTTTGGTCTCCTGATTCAATTCAGATTCAGAGATTTAGTCTCTGAATCAGGCCAAATCTCTTCTGAATCACAGCAGCTACTGAAGCTTTGCATAGCCCTGATGTCCTCTACATTCATATCCAGCTATTTGTCCAAAGTATCCACAAGCTTGTCTACTCTGACCCCACCCCTATCTTCATAGACCAGTCTCCATGGAGAAATAAACCATGATGAAGAAACCATAAACTGCTGATGAATAACCCCTTTTCACATGCTGCTAATAAACAGCAGGGGTGACAAGGGAACATCCACTGTTATGCAACTGCAAAAGCAGATATTTTGTTAGGTTAATTTTGTTAGGTGTTCCATCACTTTAAGGGCTGGAGCTGGCAGCCAGCAGGTGCCTGATTAGGGTGGCCATTTTAATGCTCAGCTCTCAAGGCTGGGACAGCAGTTTTCTGATAGCCAGAAAGGGACAAGCATCACCTAGCTGAGCTACTGCTCCAGGAATATCTTGGAAGTAAGGGAATCTATGAGGATGGCTAGAGGCCCCTGGTCCTGGGCATGAACTAAAATGGCACCCTGATGGGGTAGGGAGGCCTGGTGGAACTGCCTGTGGTGGGGCAGTGCCATCTAAATACCAGGGACATGAACCTCCCCAGTGAAAGGTGGGTCAGGGTGCCTTAATAACCCTAGCCCCTACCACCTGGTGGGCAGGATGTAAGCAAATGGGGGGGGGCAGGTATGCTTGAGAAGCACCTGAGTCCTCAAGGGATGGAGGGCCCTGGTGAGGTGAGCCAGGCATGCCATGGGAAGGCACCTGCATCTACAAGGGTGAAGGACCCCAAGCCCCAATGAGAGGATAGAGAGTGAGCCCCAAGGAGGGGGCAAGAATAGTGTGATGCCCGGTGAGGGGCTAGGAGTGAAGTCAGCCAAGAGTCTGATAATCACCCAGCCACTGCTCAGATGAGGGTCATGGGAGAGTCCCAAAAGGCTGTGCCAGGACTGGCTGAGGGGAGTTAAGCTGGAAAGCCCTACAGGATCACTCAAAGGAGCAAGGGCAGAGTGGAAGAGGCCTGGTGAGAGCAGGCAGAGTGGAAGAGGCCCCAGTGAGAGAGGGGTGGTATGAGTGTGGCCCAGAACAGGGCGGTAAGACAGAGACCTAAGTTTGTACTGAATTTAGCCCAGCCTCAAGCCTGAGTATTACCAGACTGAGTGTATTACCTGTGAGGCATGGGACACATAAAAGGGGAGGTCAGAGCATGTATGTATCACCCTTTAACAGTGGGTGCTAGAAGGGCAATCTCCCACCTAATTAACACCTGAATTAAATTGCAAAAAGGCACAGCAAGGAGGAAGGTGGGCAGTTTGCCCATAGACAGGAGGTGGGCCTATTTGGAGATGGGGCTTGGAAGCTTGCCTCTGCCACAGTTAATATATGCTACAAAGGAATTGCAAAAAGCCAGTTCTGGCACTTACCAATCTGATAGAGAAAATATTCCTTCCTGCACCCTAGTCCAGCAATTGGTTTGACCCTTCCTTAGCACATAAGTGAGACCCTTCATCTAAGCACTCAAAAGTTTTTTAATTAACAGCCAAACTTAACCTTTAACTTTGGTCAATGACTAAAGTTTCAGATGACAGTAGGGGGAAAAAAGAGCAATAAAGTACCCACAGAGGAAGATTCTCCCTGGCACCCATAAGTGAGGTGGAAAGGGTAGATTTGCATGTTATAGACTAACTAAAGTAGAGATGTATATCATAAGCTTTTTTAGGCAGAGGGCTTATTATCATCAGATGCTGTGATAAAGTGACCGTTCTAATATTATAGAAGTCTTAGTCTGTCTGTCCATAACACTTTATTCACACTCTGATTGGTTGTCTGAAACAATGTAATCAGAGTCCTCCAAGAGTGTTCCAGACAGGAGGCAGGGGTGGACTACCACCCTGATGGCGCGGACGGAGCGGGTGGGCATGGCCAGCTAGGAGGGAGGGGCAGTGGAAGGGAGAAAGGAGGAGCAGGCCTGGGCCTGACGCGGTGGGGGGGGGGAAGGAGTGGGCCCAGGCCCGATGCAGCAGGGGAGGTGGGGAGTGGGGCAGAACCCCAAGTGGTGGGGGAAGAAAGGGGGAAGAGGAGAACATGCCCAAACAAGGGGGAATGGACACAGGGTTCTGTCCCCACCCTTGCCACCATCATTCTTGATGGGCAATCTCCTAGGATAATAATATGAGTCATAAGTGACCAGTAGAAGTCTGTTTACCAGACACCTTCCACATGAAGGTCAAATTTCCTTTAATTCTACCACGAGTATTCCAAATCACTCTTTTGTCTCACTGCATGGCTAGGAGGATAAGGGACTTCTCTGCACAGAAAGAAACTGGAGGAATTCAATTTACTAACAGAATGCAATTCTCATGGGGCTTGTTCTGTCCCTAATTTTCAAAGATGTTTGAACAGTTTCATTAATAATGTTTACCCAGTGCTCAGAAAGTCTGGCTGATTTTTTAGAGGTGATGAATGCCTATGCTGCCTTTTGATTTCACTGACTGATGCAGGTGCTCGGCACTTCTGAACAATCAGGCTTCACATTTGTAACCTATACCCAATCCCCCAGTAATAATATACAGATAATTACTGCAAAACTGAACACCCACATTTACTTAACTCCAGCACTGTTTAGCTCGAGCAAGGAGTATAATTTTTTATTTTGTTTCTAGATGGCATCAAATGTAACATACAGTAGACTGAATGAACGAAAGCTTCCCCCAGAGTTATACATTTACAGTTTTGAAATTTCGTTTTGGGAAAGTGATGAAAAATGTCAGTAAGCAACATGACACATTTTTATAATTGACAACATGGCCAAATCATGTATAAAGACTTGAGAAAGCTCTGATTGTAAACACATGAAATGAATGTTCCTGAGATCACTGTGCCCTAAAAAGAATTTAAAAAGCAAAACGCTGATTATTTTGCACTTTCTGCTGATGTAACAACAAAGATTAAATTATCAGAAAACAAATGTATCAGAAATTTTATCGTTTTGGCGCCAAGTAAACCTCCCAACAAAATACTTGAGGCACGTGTCAAGGAAATACCAGCTTTAGAGGATGCAATCACTACTGCATCTCTGTGTTAGAACTATGGGAACTATCAGCATAGCACCTGCCTGCTCTGCATAAAGCTTTTACAGAACTTTTACTTGGTGGCCTAGAGATAATTCCCTTTTGCTGTTATAAGCAACACTGGAGTAGATTTGATCAGTTATGCCACTTGTGCCATCTGTCAACATGGCCATTTTATAACAACTTCATTTTCAAGTGATGACCTAAATCTGCTCCTAGCAAAGCAATTAACAAAGATGCTCTAGGAAATGAAAACGAGGAGATTTTTGAGAAGCAGGGAATCCCAGACTCTGCTGTTAACAGGGAACGCTGAAGTACAATGTCTATAAGCAAAGGGGAAATTTTTAAGTATTTACATGTCTTATGGAAGTGGTTTTGCACAGCTAATGCATCTGTCATTATGACATAAAAATGGGATCTGAATCCTTCCAGACTTGCATGAGACAGAAAGGAACCATAGACTACAGGAGACTTACCAGAGTCCACTCACCCTCTGTTTGGTAGAAAGCAGAGGGAAATGAAGGGGGTGCCAATTTACTACACAAGCTGAACATCTATGCTTTTTTTTCTCTATTAAAAATGCCCACCGCTAGCAAAAGCTAAGGCATCCCCTTCTAGTGCTCCTCTACATAAGACTGAGCATAACATACAAAAAAATGCCCCCAAAGTCACTGGAAAGCAGAAGGCAGAACTCCAGTAAAAAAATCTAACTGTATTACAGAGCTGGGCTAGGGAGAGACATTAAAAAAGTCTGAGCTTGAATTGATTCAATCTTTGCAAGTTAGTCTAGTCTAGTTCAACCTGGCTAGGCTGAATTCATTTGTAACTATACAGACATCCCTTCTGGACTGAGGAAATGCAGGTGCATGCCTGGAGTGGGTCAGACTAGAAGCCAGGGGGCACTAGAGCAGCCTTCCCTTCCCTTCCCTTTCACAGAGCTGACCTGGGATGGGGCGGGGGGGGGGGGGGCAGGATGTCCAGGCTGCAGGAGGCTCTGATTCCTGCCTCACCCCCACTGGTCAATGAGGGAGCCAGCACAGATTTAGTTACACAGCAGGGAGCATTTATCTCCCTATCAGTAAAACAAAAGGATCTCCCATTAGTTCAAACTCTTCTTAAACAACTTGTTCCAAAGAAGTAACAGAGGGACATTACCAGCTACCTGTTGATTAGCTCCAAAAAGCCCTAAGTGGCACTGTCCTGTCTGCCTTGTCTCCCACAGCATGCTAGAAGACCAGCATGTGGTCTTCTAGCTAATGCTGAGATGTCTGTGTAAGGCATAGGGGAATGGGGATCCCTGCTTGAGCAGGGAGTGGTGAGGGGGAAGGGGAGAGCAGGAGGAAGCCAGGCAGATGTCCTGTACCTGCAGTCTCAGCCAGAGCTGCAACCAGGGAGCAGACGGAAAGGGCCAGGCCTGCTGGGTTGGAGCAGACTGCAGAGCTCCACCCTGAATTGCAAAGCAACTGGGATGCTGGAGGATTCTGATTTAACTTAAACCAGCAAAGGCTCTGGGACAGACATTGCATAAACCAGTTTGACCCAAATCAATCGAGTCTGATATTACATTCAACTAGACTTATCTCAAACCGGTTTCAGCCATTTTCAAACTGGTTTATGTGCACTGAACATTTGTTCTGTTATAGGTTTAAACCAGTTTCTGATCACTTCAACTGGTTTATGTGTAATGTCTGTCCCTAGCCCAAGAGTGAAACAATCTGGTCATTCACCTCTTCTATGGCACTTGCACTCCATATCAGTAGTTGCCCTAGTTATTTTTACAATGATAACCTGTAGCATCATACAGGCAGGCCCTGGACATAGACAACATACACAAGAATAGCAAAAGGTTTCAATTTATTTCATAATTCTACTATAAAAAACTATTCTTCTTAGGTAAATCATGTACCTATTCCTTTGAAAAAGCGTTTAACAAGGGGAACTGAAAAGATGTCTAGGCAGACTGAAAGCTGCACACTATTGCATTTTCCTTGAACAATATTAATAAACATATCAGAACACTCTAAAATGCAATCTGCGACTCGACAAGAAGTTAAGACTTTCAGTGAAATTATTTAGTTTTGTTCTCAGTCTCTTTTTACCCTGTGAAACATGACAAGGAAATATCTGGAGAGTGAAAAGACCATGCATTAAACATTATCTGTAATGCTCCACCCTGATTTCATTTCCCCTTCCCTTCAGGACAGGCTCCATCTCAGTTCTCCCCCTCTCCAGATATCACTCTCTTCAAAATTATAAAGGGTGGAAAGAGCTTGTACTTCCTGCTGTTTGTTATTTTCTGTGCTTCCTTGACACAAGAGTAGTGACCGTGGGATGAAAGTCTGCTCTAATGCCCAGATTCAAAGCACTAACTTACCAAATTACAAGCTTTAAACATCTTGATTAATTAGACCATTTTCCTGGAGTCCAATAAGGCATCTCTGCATGGTAGTGAGAAGGGAGTGACAGAATTCAAATTTGCTCTCCCTCTACTTGGACCATAGAGCACTACTAAACAATGTTTTAAAACCTGCAGCACTCAAAATAGTGTGTATACTTTTTCATACATATTAAAATAAGTATAATTACTAAGGCATAAATTAATACTTGATGAAACACATCCATGTCTACAATGCAGAATACATATATCCATTTTAGATGCATCTTAAACTTCATAAGTCATAGTGTTTGATGTAATAATACAGATACACATTTTCCTGCAATATTGTATGAAGCTGGGGGGCGGGGAGGAGTTGGAGGGTAGAGGGGCAGGAATCTCCACTGTCTTTGGAGAAATGAAGAGGTGCTAAGAAAGGTGTTGTTTTACAAGAGCAAAAACTGAAGCAAATGACCCAAATCCAGACTGAAGCAAGTACTCAGATCCAGTATTTACTAGTTGGCGTTAATGGCAACATGTGAATAGAAAAGACATAGTAAGGAGCCTATAGGGAATTCTTGTGGTTGGAAGAACCTTCAATTCGTGACTTCAATTACCCGGACATCTCCTGGGAAGATCACTCAGCAAAATCCGAGCGGTCGCAAAGCTTTCTCTCGTGTGTGGATGACCTCTACCTGACTCAAGAAGTCTATGGGCCAATGAGAGGCAAAGTGCTGCTTGACCTGGTAC
>NW_017728886.1:33804471-33853787 GCF_001723895.1 Crocodylus porosus
TGCTTATCTTGCTGGGATCCTATGACCCCAGCTGACTTCCTGCCCTTTGGGCAGGGGGCTGGACTCGATGATCTCCTGAGGTCCCTTCCAGCCCTAATGTCTATGAAATCTATGAAATCTATGAACCTGGGAATAAAAAGTGGAATGGAACAGAGAGACTTGTTTTGTTATAAAAATAAAAATTAGTTAAATGGAGATGTGACTGAACTTGCATCTGAGGAGGGGAAAGTCATTCTTGCATTAAATGTCAGTTAGAAAGGTAAGAAAGTCTGAAAAGTAGGTAAAGAATTAAAAGGCTAGTCTTCTCTAATAGTGACTCTGCCTTGGATAACTACAAGGAAAACATGAAATAAGAGGGACACAGAAAGGAATGAGACTGGAAATACAGTGCCTCACGTCTATTTGGTTTGGATGTAAATGACTAGCAAGGGTTCAAGGCAGTAGGCCCCAAATTCAGGTATCACTATTAGGATTTGGCCTCTGAAATCAACACAAAAAAATTGGTTTTTTATGTCAGAATTAAAAATTATTTTATTTCTTTTACAATTCGTGTACCTCCTTCAGTGACAGCTCCCATGCCAGCTGTCCCACTGTCTGGTGATACATACACCTCTTTACAAGTGACAAGCTTTATTTCAAAGCTCTATTATAAAGTTTTACTCTTCCTTCATCTGAAGTATAGTTGAGTTCATGTACTTATATTTTTTAAATAGAAAAATGGTAGTTGCTGTGAGCATGTCACCCATCCCAGTTTATTTTAAATAGTATCTGAGCCCCCTTCGAATGCTTTCCCTCTCTTCTTTCCCCATATACAGGCAGATTTCTAATACAAGCAAGTGCCCAAGAGGTAACAAAGACTGATGTAGCATAGACTGTTGCTTCCAGTATGAACAGCAACACCAACAACAGCAAGAGAAGACCAAGTATCTTCACCCCCTGTTCTCCAAGGCACACAGTAACATGGAGGACCTGCTGGAATTCCCTCACTTGGATGGAATAACTGATCAGAGGGGACTGGTCAGGGCTGATGGAAAAGTATAGCTAAGTGTTACTGCTGGGTTCAACAAGGCTGGAGAGCAAACAGTCATGATAGCACTGAATGCCATCAAGCTCAGTAAACTGTAACAAACTTCCATGGATACTAGAATGGAACATGTTCTTGTCTGTCCCTTGGTAACAGGGTAAAGGAGGCGCTGAAATGTCATTTTCAAGGCTGGAACCAGTGAGAGAAGTAGAACGTGTACATTCTCAGCTGGAGATGCAAAAGCTGCTTGTTAAGGATTAGAGGCGGACAGATGGGGATGCAGATCTGCAGGGAGACTACAGGAGAGCACAGTTTCCAGCCAACAGCACCGCTCCCCTCTTCTTTCATCAAAACACTCCCTAATGTATTGCTGTTGGAACCCCTTGAGCTGGCACCAGTGCTGGCTGATCACAACCAGCCTGTGCTATGCTTACTTTTTAAAAACATGGTAACCTTTTAAGAGCTTTCAAACCATTCCTCACAATTAATTGTTACTGGTCTGAGTTAATTAGCTTGTCACTAGATTTATTATTTTCAGGCTTCAGCAGAAATTGCCCTGTTGTACTTTATTCTTTTTCACAGACACTGGGACAAGGGTTAACATTTTACAAAAAACTCAGTATCAGAGTAGGGCACACCACAGCATGCTGAGAATTCTGCAACAAACAAACAATGCATTGGTCAAACCAATGTTTCTTTTTGAAACACTGAAACAAAGGGAGTTTTTCTTTTTTCAGAATACTTTTCTAAAAGAATAAATTGTTGAAACTCATGCAATTCACAAAACATTTGTTATGAATCTGTAGTTTCTAATTAAAGGAATGCATTTAAAAATCTTGACCTGCTTTACTCACACTTTAATCACAATGCCTTTAAGTAGGTAAGGCACAAGAATGGGAAGAAAGAATTTTTATTGGCACTTTATAGATGAGGAAATGAAGCCTGGAGCAGATAAAGGACCAGAAGAAAAAAATCCTTTGGTGGACTTCTGGCACTTAAGTTGCAGTATCAGAAAAAAAAATCAGGGCTTTAAGGAACTTTAATAGGTCATCTAGTCCAGTGCCCTGATAAAGTCAGGATCTTCCCTATCTAAACCATCCCAGACAAAATTGTAAACTAAAAACTCCCTACTCAGCAGGCCCTTCATCCTGAAGTTGCCTAAACTCAGGAGGCACATTGTGTTTGAACTGTAAGTTCCCAATATACAGGCAGTTCTGTTTTTGTGCATCTTTAGTTGCCCCACAATCTCAACAGCATCTAAATTGCTTCAACAAAGCTCTCGGGGAAGGGTTCTTGCAAGCATGCCCTGTCCACCTGATCCTACTCACACACCAAATGTGGAAATGTAGTGGTAAAGCTACCCCGGGGGCATCTCCTTGTATTCACTCTCCATATCTGTCTCCAATGTGCTTAAGAGTGGCTAGCAGGGCTGCTTCTGGAGCTGGTTCACCAATTTATTTCCAGCTTTGGCCTGTGCAAACAGAAGCAGATAGGTAGTGTGACGTTGGGAGTATCCTTCTCTGAGAGCACCATAGAGAGCGTCTATGTGCCAGATCTGAGTGCCCTCAGGAAGTCAATCGTGTAGGTATGCTTTGAGCATGTCTGTTATGTAGTGAGAGGATTACGCGTCTCACTAAATGCACTCATGAACAATTTATATTTAAAAACACAGCCAGAGGAGAAATTGGTATCTCCTTCATTATAATAGCTTAGTGATGAGTGCACTTGCACAGGAGATGGCAGACTGAGTTCCAGTGGCCTCCTTAGGCTTAGAGGATTCAAACCTACAGTTTAGGAGACTGCCCTCACTACCAGGCTGAGACGAGGGACTTACATTTTTCGCTCCTCTTCCTGTCCCTGCTTCCAAGACTATTTATTCATTATATATCAAGCAGTCAGAAGATTACAGGGGGAAAAAAAAGAAAAAAAATATTTGGAAACAAGGACCAGAACCCAAGGACTTCCCACTACTAGCTGAGTGCCCTAGCCATTAAACTGAAGACTCACAATTCCTCCTGTGCTATGTTTCTGGTGCCATGAATTTGGCTTTCCTTTCTGGTTGGGGGTATAGCTTCCAAAGTTTGGGTGGGAAATGTGGATTAGAATCCCTCTGGCTGAAGATGGTTTAGGACCCAGATCTCTCACTTCTTGGGCGAGTGGTCTAATGACTTGGAAAGATGACCTCATCCTCCAGCCAAGTTTTTAAAGGATCAGGCAAGCCTTCTTCAATTACCCAAAACAATAGCTGTAGGCACAGGCACAGGATTCTTGACTTTTATTATAAAAGTGTGCAGGTGCTTCCCAAAAGCCCTCAGTTTTCTAAGCTTTAGAGAGGGTTATGATATCAGACATACTTTGTGCTTAAAATTTCCTATTGGCTAGCTCTAGGCTGCTTCCTTCCCAGCATTCTGGGTGTTGTTAATCCTATTCTAGCATACCTGATTCACCCTATGTATTGTCCTAGCAAATCTAACTCGGTGATTTGGATTCCACACTGTGGGGCAAGAACCTAAACATCAGGCAATTCAGCACCCAACTTCTTTCATCAAATCTGCCCTAATTAAGTTGCCCAAGATAAAAGGAATCAACTGCAAAACTTCTGAAAAATTAGTCCATCTGTGGTTAGGGTAAAGGCATTGAGGATTCAGAAGACAGAATAGACAATAAACTTGGAAAGTACCTTTACGGTGACATCCAGCTATATCACATACTTCTGTTCACAAATTAATCAGGCTCCATTTTGAAACTTAGGTGTTTTGCTCTCACACGCTATGTCCAGACAAGCAAGAACGTGCATTTCTCCAAGGACAAGTAGCAGCAGTTGTCCCCAGGGAACACCCATGCCATGCACACTCTGGCGCATTGCAGGTTACCCTGTGTAGCGTAAGGGGAGGGGTGGGGGTTGGGCCAGCAACTGTGCTGGCCCCAGCAGCCTTACCAGGGGGCCCTGGGGCCTTAGGGAGCTGCAGCTGCAGCTCTCCTACAGCAGGGAGCCTGGCAGGTAGCTGGAGCATGGCTCCCTATGTCCAGGGTCTAGTTTTGGGTGGCACACACAGCTCCCTTTGTGCTGCCCCACTTTTTTTTGGTGTGGGTTTTTTTGCTCCCAGGATTTACCAGGGTCAAACTTCTCCCCTCCCCCCAGCACTGCAAAGTAGCAGCACAGGGAACACCTGCGTGCACAGTGTGTGGCATCACAAATGGGGTTTCAGCACCACATACCACACGTCCACATTCATCTGGACATGGCCACGGATTCTACTGGGACATTGGAGACCATCTAAACCTGGCTCTTTGTATAAAACCTACTATATCTGTAGCCATAAACTTCCTATCTCAAAGCCACTGATATTCTTGGTGCATTATGACACAGAGCCCTTCAAGGTGCTTTCACACACCCTAACCCCAGACAACTGACCTATCCTTCCCCAAGGAAGAAAGACCAACAGGACAAGCTTCAAAGATGAATCACTGAAACAGTCTCCTATTGCAGGATTTTTCTACCCACTTAAATCCTAAAACATTAAAACATAAAACAGATATTTTAGCTATAACAAGAAAAAGACTGCAGGAATAATAATAATTTTTATTAGATGAGTGAAAATATGGGAGCTGCAAGGGAGAGGTACAATATATATAATATTCTCATCGTTCATCAACCCAATTTTAAGAGGTGTGTTAGGCACTCACCTGGAATAGGTAACATTTTCTTGCTAGGCATACATACCATTGTGATGGTATTCATGCTGCTGTATATATGGAAGAGCATGGATAAATTAGACAGGAAAGCATAGAAGACTGCTAGCAAGATTCAATGAATTACTCAACCTAGGGTGTGTCTACATGAGACACTATGTCGCAGTAGAAATGAGCTATGGTGATGTAGTGTCGGCAGGCATGAACCATAATGCTGCCACTAGTGTGCAGTAGCAATAAGACTTGCGGTGCCAAGAGCAACCCATGTGGCACTGTGTGGTGCCAGAAATGACCTGTGTGGTGCCAGGACAATGCAGTAACAACTGCACAGTCAAGAGCACATGTAGACGCACCCACTGTGGACTAATGAAACAAAAGGGCTGAAAAACAGTGTTTAGATGCTGACTTGAATTTGAGAAAGGCGTTTGTTTCTCCTCCCACCCATCTCACCCTTAATCTTAAAGCGAGCACAGACAAACTGTAAGACAACACTTGGCAAGAACAGTCAGAATGGATTACTGAAGAATTATAGAACAGTTGGGGCTTATCAGTTTCTTCATTAGTCACACAGATTAATATTCACTGTGGTACATAGAAGGTGGAAAGAAAATGATTTTATCATTTCTATATGATAATACATATATTGTAAGGGTTTAGTAGAAATGGATTTTGGGGGGTTAGGAACCTAAAGATAGAAGAAAAATAAGTGAATAGAGATACATTTTCTGAAACTAGATTTGCTTTTAAAGAGAAATGCTTATAGAATCCCCATTTCTTGAAAATCCAAAACCATATTGGACAAATCATTCTAAATGCACGTTTAGAGAAGAATGAACTATGTAAATTAGAAGATTGTCTTCTTTGATCTTTTTCTGAATCAATGTACTGTTGTACAGGCTTCAGGTTTACCTAAAATCAACTAATCATAGAATCTAAGATGGAATTGATATTTTATTTAATCAACATATATATGAAGTAGTGTGGATTGCCAAGAAATGTCTCCATTTATTTTCTCTTTTTTAAAGAGGAATTTTTGGAGAACTACTGGACCAATATGAACTTAAAGTCCTTTTCAGAAGCACAATTTTAATATGTCAGTCTTCAAGAAAAGTTAGAAATATGTTGGCCACTCAAGTTAACCGCAAGAAAAAACAGATTTTGTGATGATGGGAAACGTGGAAAGTAGGACTGTACAAATAATTGGGTTTTTTGCTTGTCTACTGAACTGACCATTAACAAAAAATGTTTTGAATTAATGCAACGTAATTGCTTATTTTCATGAAACAGAAACAGCCCACCAACCTAAAAATGGCATCTTGGCGGAATTAAATATTCCATTTGTCATGAAATTGAATATTTTCTTCTTTTTTTGTGCAAATGTAACAAAGACTAGATCAACAAATCTGAAGAGGTTCCATATTTTTACCCCAAAGCCCACTTATTAGAACACTGACCTACAAGTCTTTCCCCTGCCTAAGGACATTTAAACCTGTCTGCCCTTAAGTACCATTAGGGTAAACAAGCTGTCAGTATTTCCTGTCAATACCATTTAATCTTATATAAAATATTTTCCTAACAGACGGAAGATATATGTACAAATCCCTGCAGGCAGACAGCAGCACTGAACCTTGGTCCTTCATTTCATTCATGGCTGGATTTTCTACCCAATGGGCTACCGGATAAAAGGGAACCACTACTACTCTGCCCAAGTAGGCTAGGGATAGACGTTACGTATAAACCAACGTAAGTTACTGGAAACCAGTTCAAATCTGTAACACAACAGAAGTTCAGTTCACATAAACCACTTTCAAAATGGCTGAAAACAGGTTTAAGATAAACCTGGACAAATGTAGTATCAGACTTTACTGAATCAGTTCTAGCCCAGACCCCCTCCACATTCAAGTCAACTCTTAGTCCCCCAGCATCCCAGGATGCTTTGTACCTCCCCTGCAAACCCCTCCTCACAAGGTAGGCAGGCTAGCCCTGGCCCAAGATGTCTGCTCCAACTGAGCAGGGAAGCATGTTCTAGTGCCCACTGGCTTCTGGCCTGGGCCACTGCAGGCAAGTGGCTTCATTTCCAGAATCAAAAGTGAATATCTGTTCACTTGCTTCTCAGTTCAATCTAGGCAGCTTAGACTAACTTGCAAAGATTGAATTGATTCAGCCTCAGGTTTTTTGACTGCCTGTGCTTAGAACTTGTGAATCTGGTCTTGAAATTTCATTTTTCAAACTGAAAGTATCAAACAATTGACCTATATTTGTCTACAGTTTTGAGATGGCCAAAACTGGAACCATAAAGATATCTGTAGTTCTTACGGCAGTTATGTGGACTATTTTATTTCAGTCCATCTAAGCAGAATGGAATGTACGTACTGAAATGCTAGCCAAATTGTTTTGTGAGTTACTGAATATGAATAATGGAGAGACAGCAATAGGAAAATGATTCCATCTAAGCTAAATGGTTACTCTTCTGTCATTATTGCTGATGTTACAGGAAGAAACTAACTTAATTAGAAATATTTAGCTGTATGTCTAGAAGAGCTGCTTCTGCAGAACATTTATTTTTTACTTAAAAGCAGTTCTTATTTATATAAACAATTATACTTTCCCTCCACATTCCTCCACTTCCATTTTATTAATCTCCAAAATAGAAACTCCTGATTATTCATCATCACTCTGCTCTAATGTCCCTGGACATTATTTCAAAGTCTGATACTTGTTATTTTTCAGTATTTTGGAGGTGGGGGCATCATTGTGGGACAATCACCATCCACTCAAGAATGAATTAGACTGTCCTTGTGACACCTATCTTAATCAACCAGCTGTAGGAATAGAATATTTCTGCTAAAAGTCAAATTTATAATAGTGGACAGCACTACTAATAGCCCTCTGGGTTAACTTTATCAAAACTACCATGGTTATACCCTACATTTTGTAACCCTTTTATATAGAATGTGAGTGAACCGGTCAATGTCTTAAGAAGCAACATGCCTCAGTTCAAACTTTGCTGTTGTTCAAGCCAGCCATGGTAATGAACATGCTTAAAAGAGTTTGATGGTAGAATTTGCTCTATGACTGAGCAAGTTGTAATTCTGTCAGCAAATGATTATTTGATCTGAGTATGCCAGGTTAATAGAGCCAGGGCACATTTATGGTTTTGCCTTTTGCACACCCAGGATAAGCAAACAATGAAGAACTAAGTCCTAGCTCTAACCTACTGAGACTTCAGAGATATTTGTCTGATGTGGAAATTGCTGTTCCAGATATAAATGGATTATCAAAGACTAGGTATTTTGTATTATTTTTCTATTGTAATAAGTTAGCGATAAAAAATGTACCTGTGTGTAACATAATGAAAACAATGCTGTAATAATGATGTTTCTGTTAAAAAGAACTATACTAACTACATACTTACCTTGGTGTATGTGAGGGAGAGGGAACGGGCCCTGAGGAAAGCTTGGTAAGGGCTAAGAGAAATTTACCCCAGGTCACGGGGTTCGAGGCAGTGGCGGGCTCACACTGGCAGCAAAAACATCACTTTGTCAGCTCCTGCCCCCTCTGGATTGGGCCCCACCATGGCCACAGGGGTATTTTCAGTGCAGTGGCACAACCAGAAGCTGGGCGGGACTGAGAAGCAAAGGCGCTGGGCCAGGCAATGCAGCCTGGCCCGGCAGCCAGACCCCTCAAGGACAGGAAAAGGGGCTGGTTCTAAATCTAGGAGGTTGAAGGAGCCCCTGGTAATCCCACTCACCACCCATCGAAGTCTGTTGCCTTCAGAGACTCTGGAGGAATTTTCTTTTTCTTTCTGCCTCTCAGCAGGAAGCACAGGCATGGCCAGCTTCAATAATCCCTTTTGGGGGGAGCAAACAGTCTTCCCCAGATGGGCTTGAATCATGATTACTGAGTAAGTCTCATGCAACACTCTTGGAAAGCTTCATGAGTGTGAACCATGGCTGATCAACTACAGGCACAGCCAAAGTTTTGCCCTCAACTAGAGGGTCTATGGAATCTGCAAGAGATCCAGGGAACTTTACTTGTTTAGTTGAGTGACTCCTAAAAAGTTATGAGATCAATTGACTCAGCTGAAGATTTCTTATTTAATTTAATTTTGTTTTTGATTGGGCAAGTGGTTCGGACAATAGAGAACATTCACTCAATTACAGCCTTCATTTACTTTAGAGGCCTGGGATCCTTGGTCTTAATGGCCCCCAAGACTGGGACATTCACCTGATTTAATTTCTAGAAGTTTTAGTGAATACCAATAGACAGTTGGCCTTGCCTTGAGTGACAGTTGGCAGTATTGCCTATTGGACCCAATCCAGAGATAACCCTTGGCTTAGTGGCCTTGAAGCCAGAACATTTGTCGCCCTCAGACCTGGATACTAGATTCAACCACCATGGTTCCATCTGGTTGTTGTGTGGATGGGGTGTAAGGGGAGGTAGGAGCTCCACAAAAATGACTGGCCTGATGGACCCAGAGGATGAGTGCTTTGCTGGTAGGCCACCTCCTGACTAAGTGACATTCAACATCAAGATGTGGCAGGTGTGAAGCAGGCAATCTAGGCAAGCACTTGGATCAGGCGAGTCCTACCTCCTCACTGGATACCCACAAGGCACCTGCCCGCTGAGGGCTGCAGCTATATCCAGTGGCACACCAACAGTGTACATCACCATTTTAATTAATGGCCTTCCATGAAAAGTATTCACAAAACTTTAATCTTTCTTGTAAACCAGCCAAGAAAGATTAACATTTTCAAAGATACAAATCAGAGACAGAAGCCCATTTGGCTAAATGTCTGTCAATGTGATTTAAGCACTGAATTGCTATTTGAAAATCTGCTCATACATATATTATAAAACATAAAACATAAAAAATATGATGCATTTGAGAGGCCTATTTAGAGAAAACAGTCAATGAGATAGATTTTACATTTAGTTCTGAAAACAGTAAGGTTAATAATCATTCCATAGTCTTGGCACAGCTACTTGGCAGAAATACATAGTACACAAATGTTCAGATACATTGTGAGGAAAATAGTAAGGTACTTTCTAAGACTCCAAGCCCCTAAGGCCTCAAAAGCAACATCACCGGGAAGATAATGTAAGCAAAGACTAAAAATTCCCCAAACCTCTACTAACTATGAGAAAAAAGTGATAGAAAAATAGAAAGTAAAAATAGCAATAATAATATAATCTTAAATATGACCAATTTAATACAAAAATATTGGTGTTGTCTTATTTCCAGGTGTGTGTAGTTATCATTATCCTTTTTCAGTGAAAATTATTCTTAACAGCAACACTATGACAAGATTAAGTTTTTAGAGGGGGGGTGACTTTGGCCATTTTTTCCCCAATTTTCTAGAGACAAGTACAAAACTAAAGCACAGAGGGCTTTGGGACTCGAGTTCTCATTTCTTAGACAACTGTTCAGTGTTGAGCAGAGTTCTTACTTGAAGAAAATACTGGAGTCTGTTAATAATATTTTTAAAAGCCTCCTCAGTGATATTACCTTACAATGTGATGGGCAGGATCCTAGCTTGGACTATTATTTCATAGATTTCATAGACATTAGGGCTGGAAGGGACCTCGGGAGATCATCGAGTCATGAACCTATCTACTAATTAAATGAGATGAGAACAAACTGTAAACAAAGCAGTGCAGTCTATTTAGATACCTATTCCCAGTATGTGGAAACTGAGGATTATCAGTGATCAGAACACAAAAAGATTGGAGAAGAATATATAAGGCTTGAAGAATGGAACTCACAAGGAAGAAAAAGCCAACAGTGCAGAAAAATGCTGTTCAACCTGAGAAAATAATTGTGTGTGGACCATCTCTGAGCTATGCATATAGTATAATTTGATAAATAAGCTTTTGACCAGACAATCCACATCCAGTGGAATTCACAGCAAGTTTCAATGGTTGCACAGAATCCATCTAATATTAAAAGCTGCACAATTTCCATTTAGCAGAAGATCTGCTTTATTGATCTACCATTATCAAAGTGTATATCCCAATGAAAACTTAGCTCATCTGCTGAAGCTAACTTTCAGTATAAACTTTTAGTAATCACGATCATGTGGACTGATAAATGAGAGAATTTCACTCAAGCTACACAGACTTCAAGGTACAATCCCATTTGGGAAGATCTATTTTTAATGTCTCACAAGACCTCTTTCATCACATTTCAAATGAAAGAACACTAGGTTCACTTCAGTTTGGCATGATACTTTGTTCATTAAGCAGTACTATGCTGCTTTCTTTTCTTGTTTTACTCCCATCAGGTTTGTCACGCATGCAAATTTCTCAATTATTGAATGCTAATTTCCTTCCAGTTTTGTCCACTTCATGTGTTCAAATTAGCTTGTCATACTAGGAAAAAAAAGGCTGCTTGGAAAGGATTTAAAGATGTTGGGTGTAGAGCAATTTTCTACTCCATAAAATATGGATCTAGTTATCTTTTTTATCAGCAGCATATCATGGACTGCCAAATTTCCTCACACATTCCTGACTATATTTGTTGCACTTGATTAAGAGAACCTATCTCCATGTCAAGACAGTATTAAAAACATAAGTAAGCAAGGCACTGAACTTAAAACACCCACTTTGATGAAGGACTATAATTTACTTATATGAAGGCCTCATTAACTTCAATAAGATTATTGCATAATAGGACAGAAATTAGCCCCACATTTAAAAAAAACCAAAACACTAATATTATTTTCAGTTTATCATAGAGTGAGTTTTACCTGATCTAACAGCTTGGCATGTTTGGCACAGATATGAGAACTCTGTTGGGTTTTTACTTCAAACCACTTTTGCATCATGCACTAACTCTCAATAGGTGCATCTATGTGTGCAATTAATGTGCAGAAATAAATTCCGGTAAAGTTTGTGCCCTAGTCAGCTGCTCCCAGGAACAGCATCTGCATGTGTGCCTGGGACCGTGGCACTTTGAGACAGGATGGAGCAGCCCCGGGCTGTCAGGGGACCTGGGGGATTAGCCCTGGGCAGCAGCATCAGGTAGCACAGGGGTGGGCTGAGGCATGAGGATGATACAGGGGCTAGGTGGTAAGCAGCCCCCACACTTTAGAAGTCTCATGTCCCAGCCAGCCTGTCACAGTCTACATATGTTTGATTGCATGTAATTACTCCACCATAAGATAGTAGTCCCTGACAGTGCTATTTTATAGCAGAATTAATTTGCTGCACCCTAATACCAGCATGTGTAGACTGTGAAACTTTACTGCAGAGACAATTAGTCTACTCTGCAGTAAAGTGCATGTATAGATGCACCCAATGCAACTGTAATGCTAGTTTTAGAGAACCAGGACAATTTTTTCCATGTTGTCTCATTTAGTAAAATGATCAGCAAATTTAATGTGGTTTTCATAAACTGCTGTGCAGAGATAGTACTTACTGCGTTTTATGAAATACTCTTTGAAATCTCTACTCCTTATAAAGATATTTAAGATTAGATTTATATGCAAATGAGAAATAAAATCATTTATTAGATTAGGTTTGTTCCCATTTAGTGGTTTACTGAGTTCATACCATTTCTTCATTTTTTTTCTTCTGTAATTCAGTTGTTAAGATACTGCACCTGATTTTGTAATGCCAGCATTTTGCCAACCAGCAAGCTGGGCTAGGATACACATATTCTTAGTATAAATGGGTACATTCCTGCCTTGCCTCAAATTCCACATTGAAATGATTAGATGCACAAGAAAAGTAAACAGAAAGAGAAAGCCCCAACAAGTTACCCAAATGTAAGTGATTAAAAGAGAGCCATGTTCATAGGAATAGTTAGTAATATGAAGACATAGGATTGGCCTTTCTGAGTTATCTGCCACTTCATGTTATCCTTTTCATGAATTTGCTAAATTCTGTCTTAAGACCAGTGATATTTTTTGCCATTGTTTTACCTACTGAAAGGGAACCCCACTGCTCTGAAGCTGAGAAACTTTAGACTAAATGTATTTTAGGTCTTCTACTTCATGGGGTAGGGCATACGGCCATGGGGCCTGCTGTCAAAATCTGGACCACAGAGTCCCATTGGGGCTAGGGGCCAGCAGTGGGGGAGGAGAGGGGAATGGGGGTGAGCAATGGCTGCATTAATCCCTGTGACTGCCATGGTTTATGCTGCTGTTGCCATGAATCTCTCTTTCAAATGCCTATTGAAAAGAAGATCAAACAAACAAGAAGGTCTAGATATAGAAGAATAAAGAACTGTTTTCTGTATAGACCTGGAGATATTGTATGGGGAACTCCACAAAAATATCAAACAGCATTTGAGGTTAAATACCTTTTCCTGTGATCAGCAAGTTCCAAAACATGGTTTTCCCTATTTTCACAATGTCTCTATCACAAAATAATGCATTTTTTCATTAATGGTTTAGGGAGATGCAATGATTGCAAGGAAGAAAACTTGAAAACATCAGAACTTCAGTGAAATCACTACTGCCCTTATCAGAAACCTTTCCCACTTTTAACTTGGCAACTGAATGTCTTACATAAAACATAACAACAACTTTACTGCGTACATAACTGTGCCATTACTGATATGCATGATTAAATGAGAGAGCATTCTAGCCAAAACTGCATAATTTGTTTCATCGTTTCTTATCTCTATGGCCCAGATTTATAAAAGCACTTGAGGCACATGCTTAAGTTCATTCAAACTCCAGAAACAATTAAGCATGTCCTTAATATTAAAGAAATGCTTAATATTAAGTGACTAGTTAAGCACCCAAAATGAAAACTGGTGCTTTCCTAAACTGCGACCCAATGGCTTAAATTTAACATTCTTTGTGGACACACCAGACTCTACTGAAAGAAGATCTGAAGGCTTAGGTGCTAATTTGGGAGTTCTGAGACCCAGGTTCAATACTCCCAGGTTCAGTTTCTTGCTCTACAAGAGAATCATGCAGCATGGGTGGTTGGTCCCGCACCCCCACCCCTTTCCAAATCCTAGATTTGGGCACCTGCTCCCTTCCTCCATTCAGAAACCACAACCCTGAATCCTCTTCTGGTATATCAAGTATAAAAAAAAGGCAAGTGGGATATTTTATATAAAGTTCCTTGGATCAGAAACTGGAACCTAGTTCTCTACCCTCTCAAGTGAGTGCCCCAGTCATTACACCAAAGAATCTTTCTCTCTCTCTCTCTCTGGATTATTGAATGTCATTCCATGTGAACTGAAAGATTTTTAAGAGGAGGAAATTAGAATGTTCCTTTTCCACATTTGGGAATATCTTACACTACACTGTGGTAGGCAGGGCACTCTCCTAAGAAATGGGAGGTTCAGGCTCAAATCCTTGCAGGAATACAAGGTAATTGAACCCAGGTCTCCAACAGCCTAAATAGCCTGCTAATTTAAAGAGAAGATGGGGCAACTTCTTTTTCAGGGCCTGGTAGATCTCTGAAAGATAGGAAGAGGAATCCCTAGCTTGTGGATCCGGATGGGTTATGGACATCTGGCTGCGGAGACAGATATACGTATGCTTAAAGCAGATTTTTTGGCACCTAGGGAACGTTACAGATGGAAATTTAGACACCTACAGACATTAAGACTAGGGACAGACATTCAAAAAGCCTGAGCTTGAGTTGATTCTGTCTCTTCAGGTTAGTCTAACCTGGCTAGGCTGAACCAGTTTGTAACTGACAGACATCCCTTCTGGACTGAAGAAATTCAGGCACATGCCTGCAGTGGCTCAGGCTAAAAGCTGGAGGGTGCTAGAGCATCCCTTCCTTCCCTTACATAGTGCTGAGCTGAGGTGAAGTGTGGCCAGGCCCCGGCAGGAGGCTCTGATTATGTCTGATCAGGGAGGGGTTTCCTCCCTTCCCTCTCACTGCTCTTGACCTGCAAGGGAGCCAGCAGGGAGTTACACAGCATTTACTTACATAGCAGGGTGTTACACAGGGACTAACACAGTGTTTATCAGCCCATCAAGAAAACAAAAGCCTCTCTCATTAGTTCAAGCTTTTGTTTCAGCTTCAAAAAGCTCTAAACGGACACCATCTTGTCTGCCTTTGTCTTGTCTGCCTTACATAGACACCTCTCAGCACTAGCTAGCTTACCATGTGTTGGCTACGATCCATGTGGGAGAGGGGAGGCAGCATGGGAAAGCCAGGCAGACACCACTGTGTCTGCCATCTCTGCTGGAGCTGCAGCCAGGCAGCAGAGGGGAGGGGCCAGCCCAGCTCTCTGAAGCAGAGCAATCCGCCCAGGGCTGCAAAGCTTCTGGGATGCTGGGGGACTCTGATTTAAGTTAAGCCAGGATGGGGTATGGGACAGACATTGCATAAACCAGTTTGACCCAAATCAGTTTAGTTGGATCAATCAAGTTTATCTCAAACTGGTTTCAAACATTTTCAAACTGGTGCATGTGCACTGAACACCTGTTCTGTTACAGGTCTGAACCAGTTTCTGATCATTTAAGCCAGTTTATGTGTAATGTCTGTCCCCAGCCCAAGTGCCTACTACATAAGGCAGTCTCTGAATGTGGGTTTTGAGGGTATCTATTTTGAATTTAAATGCCAAAGTGAAAATTAAGTGTATGAGTTCTTGTCCAGACCTAGCCCGTAGTTCCTCAGCACTTTACTTCCCAGTCTCTAAAGTGGGAACAATATAGTACTTGACTGTTCACAGGGGGTAGGATCACATTAGGACTGTGAGGTTCATGAGGTGCTCTGACTCTATAGTTGAAAGGGAAGTGCATCAGTAATTAAGGTAGGTAGAATCTGATTTTAGGGTGGATAAGGAACTTGAGACCTGTGTGGCCAAATTATTTTTAAGACCACTAAAATTCAATAGTTCCTTTCCACTGCTGACATCTGAGGCTTACTTAAAATCCATTACAAATGACACCACAGACAATATTTGAATATAAATCTATACTGATTTTTTTTTAACACAGCTATTTCTTATTCCTTGGTCTTTTGAGCTTTATATTTTCCATACTAATTTGGTGCTTACCGTTTTTAAACTTAACAAACACAACTTCTTTCCTGGGCAATTAAAGTTAATTATTTTCAGGGGAACTCATTATTTCATTAGTGTGAACAAGCTGTAGAAACTGAACAGATAATTTAATGGCAAAGTTCCATGAGGGGGGGAACCTCTCAAAACTTCCTCAAAAATGACATCTCTGACACTCAGGCTGTACAGGTGTAGAGTGTATCAAGACATTTTTAGAAACATTGGTTAAGCACAAAAAGGTAATATAAACAGCTGTGATGCTACTTAATTCTACCCATTCCCACAGACTGGGAAATCAGAGCTAATTTGAAGCAGTCTATGTTAAGGTACATGCCACCATACCTGTGCAAACACTAAGGGCTTCTGTTTCTGCACAGCTTTACACCCCTAAATACCAAAAAAGTGGAACACTTTGTGGGTCATTTTGCACTCTTAATGAACAGCTTTCACTCTCATACATTGTTAAAATAGTGTTGTCTCTTAAATTTGGGATGAATTCTCCATCTCTTGGGTTACAAACAAACATCACATTTGTCCCAAGGACAAAGTGCAGTGTTATCCTAGGACAAAATGCAGTCATTTAGATACCCATGTCCCTTATTTGGAGAAATATCCTAAAAAGGATCATGAGAGAAGAAGCATTAACAGTTCATTCTGGGACACTGCCAAGTGCATCTGAACAGATATTTTGGGATTACATCATTCAATCAATAGCAGAAAAGTGACACTGCATCTAGTCACTCACTAGACCCTGATCACCCTGGAAGGGTGATGTGTGTACACACCAATTCCAGGATATTTCTTTTCTAGGATAAACACAGACAACTTATCCAGGGACAAATGCAACATCTGTTCCTAGCAATTAATTCTGAAGATTTAAATTACATGCTTCTCTGTAAGATATGTTTTAGTCAAAATGAAATTCAGTGGCTTGGGTTATACAGGTGTTAGACTAGATCATTTGATGGTTCCTTTAAATATCGGAAAGATGCCACTGCCCTCCTGTGAGAGAGGGAGGCATATCAATTTTGGGGTGGGGGAGTATTAAGAGTGAGGAAGGGGAGTCCCTTGGTTGCAAGACAGAGGACAGAAAGCAGGTAGGATGGGAGGAATTATGGGAAGAAAAAATAATTTAAGACACTAATGAATGGGTCTGAGTAGCCAAAGTTGAGCAGGAGGTGGATTATTTCATAGGTGAAGGACAGGATAACAGGAATGGGTGGGGGGAGGTGGATTTTCTCTGAATTTGTGTGTGTGGGGGTGGTTTTTGTTGTTATACCATCTTATTTTAATTTTTTATTTTGTTCTGTATAACTTATTTTGCCCTTTATTATATCCTGCCCTTGGTATTTCATGGGAAGGGCAGCACATAAAATACATAATTACTGTAGGTTGGCTGTCTGACTGCATAGTCACAAGAATACAGTGAAATCATCACATTTATACTATAACAAAATTAGAATGGCCTGCCAATTATGCCAGGAGAGATACTAAATAATTTTTTAAAAAGTAACAGAACACAAGAAGACTATCCAAAACATGTAACACATCTGCCTATTTTTCTATAATACTTGCCTAAGGCTAAGAAGAAAATTAGAGCACATGCATGTTGCCAAGGCAAAGCTTTTGCAAGGCAGCTAAACAGGAAATATATGAGACTGAATAAGGAGACCACAGCAAATATAAACAGATGGCAGATGTAGCAGTGCCAAGGGCAAGTGGAGGAGGGGGGCAGAGGAAGAGGGGGATCTCTATTAGGTCTTGCAAAAAATGAAGTTTAGAGGCTGGCCTTGGAATATTTAAAGAAGTGCTTTTGCTGAGGTGTTTGACATCTTTAACTTCTGTTGAGATCAATGTCAGTTGACAATACTTAGCATTAATGTCTAATTTGTCCACATAATTAGGCAACGGTTTTGTGGGTTGTCCTTCACTGGATTTTGGGAATCTCAGACTGAGCACACAAAGCTGAGGCTCACAACGTTAGTAAAGTTATTTTTCAAAACTTTTGTAAAATAAAGTTAACTGTTCTGATACTCCCAATTCCTAACCTGTAATAAGTATATAATCAACATGATGTCTTTCTGGTAGAAAATACAAAGATTTAAGGATGAAAGGCAATATAAGTGCTCAGTATAAATTATTATACGGCGGATGTAAATTTCATCGAAAAACAGGACTAGTACTATTCTTCACCTCTCACTTCTCTGATCACCCCTTTCGGACGAAGTTCTCTTACTACTAATGTACCACTTACTGGGCACGTCTCCACATGCTCCAGGGTGGATTTACTCTGGAGTAATTTACTACAGAGTAAACCCACCCCGGGCAGGCCACTACATGTGTGGGGAAGCGGGAGCAGATCTGCTTCTCATGGCAGCAATCTGCCCCTTCTAGGCTCCCCCTGGGTGCTAGCCTAGGAGATGGCAGGGAGCACAGGACCAGGAGACAGCTGTCTCCTGACAGAGTCTTGGAAATTGCTCCCTGCCCTTGGGAGCTGCCTGCAGAGTTGGGGTTGGGAGCTCCATGATTGCAGTGGGGACTGGGAGATGATCGCTCCCAGCTCTGTGATTGTGAAGCTGGGGCTGGGAGCTCCCTGCTGCTCAGGCAAGGGGACACTGTCCCTGCCTGGGTTCCAGTGTTTGAGCCCACCCTGGCAGCAGGCAGCTCCCAGGGGCAGGGAGCAGTCTCCCGCTCCCTGCTGCCTGGCTGACCAGGAGAAAATTTGCTTACCAGAATACCAGAACTCTTTCATGTATATGGTACTCTAGGCCAGAATAAAGTCATTTTTATTTCAACAGAGTGGCCCACATAGGGAATATAACTAAAACATACCAGAACACTTATGCTAGGATAGATTTCTCTCCCATGAACATCAAACCTTCAGATAAAATTGCTATATTTGTAGCAACCGTACTTTGTTGTATGAGTTACACAATACAATTTTTTTAATTGTATCCAACATAAAATACTATGTTACTTAGTAACAGTGTTTAGTAGTGGCAGCTTTTGATAACTGTTATATTAAAAACTACAAGAGAAACGGATTGTGGGAATGGAATTGTTAATTTATATTGAAAAGATGTTTGGTGTTATATGCTTAACTGCACTAAGAAATCTTATTTTAAAATAGCAGCTAACTGCTTCACCCAGCTGTTCTGCTTTACCACTGGTGATTGGTTGTAATAGACATTGAAGCTTTGTGATCACTGGCAAATGAATATCTTTCTTCCTCACTTCCGGAATGAGAGAGCTAAAAGAGTGAGTATGGACTTAATGGCAGGTCTTTCTAATGACCAACTTCAATGCTACATTTGAGGGATCACTCTAAATCCTCATTACCTCTTAATTACGGGCTCTGAGCACAGGGCATGGCATTCTGTTTTCTGGTATCCCATTTCTAATGAATCAGTCAGTTCAGACAGGCTATGGAATTATTATCCACTTTGCAGCTCACAATCAGCACTCACTGCAGTTGTTCTTATGCTGATTATTATGGTTGCTCTGTCTTTTAGTGTTCTTAGAGCCTCCTTTGGACAGACTACTTGAGAAAAAAAAGATCATTTGAGTTCTCAGTCCAAAATGAACTATAAATATTAATTTTCACCGTACTCCTTAGCACTTTTAAAATGTCCAGGTTAATACTTCATGTGATATTTTCCAAACGGCATCTCTTCCACCGCAGAGATATTATTTTACAGAAATTACAATAAAAAGCAGTAACATGTAAAAAAAAGTGGGGACACACAATGTTCTACTCTGAGCAATTTCTAACAAGAACAGTCACCTACCCTAGTCTAATGAGAAATTCTGTATCATACAAGAAATAGCAGTGAAACACTTTTCCAAAGCTAATTTTAAAAAATATATGCTGAAACGGAATGTGCATGATTCTGAGGAGTCTAATGCTGTCAAGATGCACAAAATGAAGTGGGCAATAAAACAAAGCAGTGAATCTCCCAAAAGCATCTCATTTGTGTGTGTGGTGGGGAATTGTTTATTTGTACTACACTAAACTTCCATTCAGTAAGGAAAACTTGACTCTGAAAATGGATCCACTTTGCTTATGAATGAATGAATTCATTAAGGTATGGAGTGATACTGACTGGCATACTTTAAATCCAGAGTGTTAAACTCACCTTATGCTCCACCAGCAATGTTGGCCAATGCAGTGGCAGCCACCACAGGGCTGTGGAGCAAGGCAAGGCAAGGCAAGGCAAGGCAAGGCAAATGCTTGCTGTGACAGAAGTGCACAAGCAGGGTCAGGCCAGGTGGCTGCAGGGTAACCGAGCTGTGTCATACAGTCTTTGCTTGCCCTTCTGCTGCTGACACCCATGTCTACTAGGACCCCAGGACTCCTGATTCTATGGAAGGACACAGCCACTGCTAACCACGTGTCCATATTTTCTGGCCTGCCAGAGCAGCTCCATGGGATGGATCTGACCCACAGAATGGATGTTTGACACTCCTGCTTTTAAACTAAACATCCCCTGGAAAATGTGGTGAAGAAGTTCTCACAGTTTTGAAGTGTGGCAAGGCAACATAAGAATAGTACTGAGCCAGAATGGCACATGAAGCATCTAAGGTTGGTGGAAAAAAGATTTTGCAAACTGAGAAAAGATCAAGCATAAGAGCACGTAATGCAATGTACTGCATTACTTTTCTGCTACCATTCATATACCTTGTATGCTCCATACCACTGGGCCTTTTTTCTGTGTAGCTACTCAGAACTACCTGATAGTATAGATCTATAAATACATAGCTATTCAGAACTGCCTAGACAGTATTACCTGTAAGCCTAAAAGAATTATGACAGAGAATAATGATTTCCCTTTACAAATATGTGCCGTGCTTCTAGGAACAAAATGTTCTTGTCATTAGCCTCATTCTGAACTAAGGCAACAGACATATGCTTAAACACATTCTTCATTCCATAGTGAAATACTTCCTATGTGGGAGGTGGAAAGTGTGGGTTTGAAACCCTACTCTGGGTTTTCTATTTTCTGGTTTCCTTAGAATAGTACATAAGATCTCACCATTCACCATTTAAAAAAACTGTCTGATCCATGTTGGTGTGTGTTAGGCATACTTTAAGAATGACTACTAAATCAGGCACCGGGGGCATCTAGTTCGTTGGCCTCAATCATATTTGAGAGATTAGGGCTGAATTCCAGCTGACATGGCTCTGGGCATGTACAGAAATCTAACTCTGGGCACACAAAGAATTTTGTTACAAAATGATGAGGTTTGATGTTAGCTCATCTCCAGTGCTTATTTAAGTACCACTTTTGATACTCTAATCCTAGGTTAGAGGAATCAGCTATTAGATAAAAGGACCAAAAAGTCCTGCTGAAGCGCGCAGTCTATACAGATGTTGGGAAAGCTAGGTCACACTAATGTGATGACACTTCTAGTAAATAACTGTTTTTTGTTTTTTTTTCCTAAATCTGTCAGCAGCCACATAAATTGGTTTAGAAATGGCAGAGCCCAGCCTATGATTTGCTCCACTTTTCCCCCAGCAAATGTGTGTTCTGTTCACTACCGACCTAAAGTATGCTGCTTATAGAAAACTGCATCACTTAGATGGATTCTACCTTGGGCTTTCTGAATGTCTGTACCTAGAGCATGTGACTCAAATGGAGTAATAAGTTTAACAGTGGCCCATTTTAATTTCCTGTTAAACAGAAAGACCTACAGGACTGAACAGAATGCACTTCTCTTGTTCTTTCAGTCAGAAAGAGGACTCTTTAAAATAAAGGTAACCCTCTTGCAAATAGCCCTGTGCATCTCTTAAGTGACACTGAAGCCCAGGTTTAGGACTTAAATGATCAATAAAACTGGGCTAAGGAAGGAAAAATTATGAATTTCTTATGCCAGTAGGATGGTATTTTTTCCCTTTCTTGTGGTTAAACTATTGTATCACATATGGGAAGAAAACTCTATCCAACATCAGCAATAAAAATAATGCAAGTTCACAAGACTAATGAGAAATTAATAAAATCCAAACCAAATTAATTAGAGTAAATCAATCACATTAAAAATTGAAGCAGATCATCTGGTATAAATCAACAGAGCTCCATTGAGGTATTTAATGGAGCTATCAGGGAAGCTCCATTTCACGAGTTTTAGTGGAGTGATTCTGACTAACCCAGCTGAGGATCTGATACGCAATTTCTACCCAACTAGGACTGTATACAAAGTCTCTGGAAACCTAAATATGTTGAAGTATTTGGTACTCACCAAAATACAAAGGGAGAGAATGCAGTAATTATTTTAGGACTATTTTCTACTTGCAATGACCTGGCTAACTTGCACTCACCCTATCTGATTCCCATGTGCACTGTCTTTGAAGCAACAGAGTTTAGCATTTTGCATATTTCCCCCAAATGTTCCTAAATGTGAAGCCAAGCAACATGGAAAAGCCTGCAGTCTTCTCACCAGCTAGGCTCTCCCTGAAACAGCCTACTACAGGTGTACCTCTTTTTATTCTCTCTGCCTTCCTTCCTGATGCACAATATAATTTAGACATCAATATCACAAGAGCTTTCATGCAAAATTAACCAAGAGCAATAAGCGTTGCTGCAAATCTCCAAAGCTCAAGAAAATGCAAATATAAATAATCACAACTATTTAATTCCATACCACCTTTGGCAACTATTTGTCAGTTTTTCATCACCTGTTATTACAGCAAAGTTTTATAATGCTAATAACCATTTCTGTTTTCATTATTCATCAGCTTTATAGATAACATTCCTGAAACCAATTTCCAGGCTTGAAAAACAGAACAAGAATAATAAATATTCGTAACTATTCTGTATTTTACATAACCAAATTGTTGTTAAGTACATTCAGGCCCTCAAGGTCAGTAACTGAAGAACTTTTCAGAAGCCAAGATTGCAAACTTATTATTTTGTTCTTTACACTCCAGCTATTCCATAACTTTCAAATTGTTCTTGCAGCTAACTTGACTGTCAGAGTTAATGTAACAACTAGAGGGTAGAGGAGAATCAAAATACTCACTAAATGATTGGAGGTTCAAAGACTTCCTTATTTTATCTCCCCATTATGTCAGTCTCACTCCTGTTTAGGGACCAAGTAGGTGTTTATAGCTAAATTTATTTCTACTTAGTGTCTGTACGGAGGGAAATGCATGTTGATGAAGTCAAGTGTGACAATAGGAGAAACTTTTGAAAGAGAAAAAAAAAATCATTTTTTCTACAATTTAAACCAAACAAATTAAAAATGTAGCCAAGGTTATGGAAATAATGGCTTTAACTGTACCTCATTAAAAACAGTTAGTTTTGACCCTGCTTTCCTAGCGTTCTTTTATTAACTTAAATGCGATACTGATGTGTAGCTGATGATTGGAGCCACTGAACTCCATTGTAAGCCCACGCTTCAGATTCCATGAATTAAAATGCCAAAAATATTCCCCTGGATTTTCTTCTGCAAATAAGATTTGCTAATAAAAACCCCTCCTGTGCACTGCATCATATGAGGTCAAACATTATTTGGATGAAATTTGAACACTGCTTTGCTCAAAACTTATGGCTTACCTTTGGAGTTTATTACACCAGCTGCAATTGAAGCCAATCTGGGCAGTGACACATGGACCACAGCTGTTAAACTGCAGACAGGCTGGGAGACAGATAAATATATAAAAATCAATACACACATTAATCTTATAAACAATTCTTACTACATTTACAAATCAAAAATAAATCCTTTCCAAAAGCATATTTAAGGCTCAGAGATTATTAGCGTTACCCATTAAAGACAGACTACCAATTCATACTATACAAATGCAAGCACAGAAAATACATTTGACCTTTAGGATTTAATTTGTATTGCATTTGTAAATTTAATCCCATTTCCACAAACCTCTTTTCGGTATAGCTACAAAATTTTTAGCATACTGTTATGTATTAAGGCTTTCCTTAAATGTTTTCTCTTTCTGGTCTAACATTCCTGGTAGACTCACATTTAGATAATATGTAGACAGTAAGACTGACAGGAAAGCATACAAGTAGTGTAATTCGATTAGAGAAAGGATGCAAGCCATTTCAATTTCTCACAGTACTAGAGCTCACAATTTAAATTCTAAGATTTCTGAACAATGTTGTTTAACACTGGACAAAGAAGGTTGATGAATTGCAAGATGTTTTTGTAGATGTTCCTTTGAGATGGGATGTGCTACATATACAAGTTTCTGTGTTTGACTCTCGAGCATGAAAATTACTTCTTTTTCATGAATAAAAACTTACAAGAGACATGATGATTTTGGGAAACAATGCTATACAGCTATCATTCATGATCTACTGAAAATTGCAGGACCCTGACCTGCAGACTCATTTCAGATACAAGAGAACATGTGGTCTCCAATTCATCTGTAAGGAAGTTTTTCAAACTCAGATTATAGGGAAATATTAAGAATGCTACATTTTTCAAACCTGGCATCTGTTTATATTTAATTTTACTTACTGGGTAGAGGTATCATCTCAACAGCTGACAGATTGGTAATCTTTGACATCTGTAGCTCAACCCTGTGATATTCATAAATTGTTCTTCTACGGACATCTGCCAGGGAGGAAAAAACAAACCTGCATTTTCACTTATTTTTTTGCAAGATGTACTCTGTGAGAAAACAGTATGCTTAATAATTGATTACTGTAAATTAATGGTGTGTGTATTAACACACATACAATTTTTCCCCAGGATGAAAATTTAGCTTAAAAAATGCTGTAGAAAAGGAGAGATTCATTTGGAACACCATCAGAGCTGACAGCTCAGGAGTTTTTCACTAATAAAGACTTTGAAAATGCTGACTGAGTTCTCACATATCTCATTAACTTGTTTAAGCAGAATTTCTATAGCTTATGCGCAAGGATATTTACAGTGTAATTCAGATATTTCTCAAGCTTAATGGTTTCTAGAACTCCCTGGAACCTCATTTGTTGCCAAAACAGGCATGTGTATCAGGAATGATTTCATCAAACAAAAATGGTTTCATCACTTGATTTATGTTGTTAGCTGGGGGCTAGCTCACATATTAATACTGAGGTATTTGCACTGCATTAAAATATATATTTTTTAATATCAGAAAATAATAAAAATGTAAAGGGGGCCAAGACAAATAGTTTTCCAAAGGCAGCTGATTGTATAATTTTTATACAGGTTGGTTCTACATAAGCTTTTCAAGGTAGAAAATTCACTGTAAAGCCATACATGTTCTGTTTTGACAGACTGAAAACACTAGATGATGGTAACCCCAAAGCAGAAGTGAAACATGAAAAATACTATTAATTGTTGATTTCCTATTGAATAGCCTATTATTTATTCTGGTCGAACTTAATATTCTAGATATTAAGTGCATGGCTTCAAGACACATTGGCAGGCCAGAACATTTGTCAATTAGAGGTTTCAAGTATACTCCTGGTCTGAAATAATAATGGCTGTTTCCAAGTGCCTTGAAGTCAAGATGATTTCCTTTCCAGAAGGCTGATCAAATTTCCACTGAAATCAATGCGAGCACCTTTCTTGACTTCCAAGGATCAAGCCAGAAGAGAAATGAGTGATTGCAAAGGATGAAAGATTTTCTCGGTCTATTTGATTTTCTGAGCTGATGAAAAAAAGAAGAAAAGTAATAGGGATAGTTACAAACTTAAGCAGGTTCCTCCACAGTTTGTGTTACTCATTCTGCATTGTATGATGGGACATCACTCTCACTGATCAGAGGGACATGTTTTTGTTGTCAATCCTTAAAGGGAATCTAGGGAATATTGTTTGATTCCCTAGCTGCTGCACAGTTATACAGCAGTTTTTTTTCATCACTTCTGCACAGGATGTTGCAGGACTTTCTTTTAGATACAGAGAAAAAAAAATTACATTAAAAGAAACAAAGACAGGCTGACAGAACTGGACTATTTAGTCTGGAGAAGAGAAGGCCGAGGTGGGACTTAATAGCAGCCTTCAACTACCTGAAGGGTGATTACAAAGAAGATGAAATTAGACTGGTCTCAGTGGTGACAGATGACAGAGCAAGGGGCAATGGCCTCAAGCAAGGGAACTTTAGTTTAGATATTAGGAAAACTCTATCACGATGATTAGTAAAGAAAGCACTGACACAGGTTACCCAGAGAGTTTGTGGAATCTCCATCCTTGGAGACATACATACAAAGCCTTGGTTAGGATGACATAGTTGAGGGTGGTCCTGCCTTGAGCAGGGGGTTGGACTAGATGACTCCTGAGGTCCCTTCCAACCCTAATTTTCCATGATTCGAAATAAATGTAATTTATCAATAAATACTAATTTCTACCTGATGTACCAGAGTGTATTAGAAGAGACACCTGTTTTTTATTCTGGAGAGCCTATATTGGCCTGGATGGAATAAATCTGCTGGGATAAGTGGTATGGCTAGCCCTCAAAAGGACAAGTGTGTGTGCTACTATCAGTACCAAGTGCAGGCAGTCAACAGCAATCTGTTGATGCCTGCTGAAAGCAGCAAAGCAAGCTCCAAGATGGGGCTGTATAGAGAGATCATGTGATATTCTGCCCTCTACTGACAAGACTCCTTGTAAAGTGACTGCACCACACAGCTTCTCTGTTCTCCCTCAGTGCAGAAACTTTTAAGCATACATAGGCAGCAGACAATGCTACTTTTATTTAATTCCCTGTTAGGTTTAAAAATGCTAATTAACTCAACTAGTTGTTTAGTTGAGACCAACTTCTATTTTATTATTTTATCTTTCATGCACTAATGACTTTTAGATTGGTACATTTATACATTCTAATGTCGTACACATATTATACATATTCTAATATGTAAATTATATATTATAGTTGCATATTACCACAGAGCCATTTTGATTAGAGATAAGGCAGATCTTGGTTAAGCAAGACATCTACCCTGGAAAACGTGATACCTGTCCAGACTTCCAAATGCACTGGACTAGAATACCTGCCAAGATGAAGCTAATTTGGGCAGGGGTTGAGTAGATCTCCTGCCAACAGTGGAAGATTTATTCTCCCAGAATGATTAGTTCAACAGAAGCACCTGCCAAATCAAAGTAATCAGGAAATGTGTTGGAAATGAACTCCAGCCAAAGCTGGAGGGTTTAATTTTTTTCCAAAGAAATCTTGATCCTTCTGTCCAAAAATATGCAAAGGAATACATACATACAAATGATGGCATTGGCACTTTAAATGAACCCTGCTTCAATCTCTCATTATTAAAGGTTAACAGTTCAGATTCATTCACCATAATTTTAATAATTCCAAGTCCACCCTGTTAAATGCCCAGAGGGACTTATAAAACATTAGCATTCACAGTTTTCCAAAGTTCCAATGAAATAGATTTGGCCACATGTAGATAATTATTAAAAATTACTAATATTTTATTTGATAATGTTATGCTAGTTGATTTCTAATCAGGGTAAGAAGACATTCCATTTAGGAGTAATTTTGCAGGCGGAGCAAGGCTTGACCTTTCCGTTTACAGGTGCAATTTATACCCACAAAATGTAATGTTCTATGGCAGTGCTTAGTATAAGAAATCCTAGCTTTTGAGTACTTGTATACATTAGAAAAATTCTACATGTATTTCCATGAACATGTTTACTGAAACATTTTACTTTTCTTTTCATCTTTGTTATCTGTTCTAATATTAAGTTGAACCCCCCCCCTCAAATTTATCAGTCTTCAATAATAGTTCCTACTTCATTTCACTTGTTTCATTACAACATGGTCCAAATGGTTATTTGATTTATAAGGGTTACTCTCAAAAATAGCAATGTGTTGTCTTTGAATACAAAACTACAGATACATGAGCTTAAAGAGATGAAAAGAAAATTAACCTCTTGAGGTAACTATATTTCTCAGCATTGTTGCCAGTCTCTAGAAAGATAACGTGGTGTCAGAAGGCCAATTGAAATAGTTATTTCAAGGGATTAAGCAGCATATCTGTAAATTATAGATGTCTAAGATACTAGATAGCACATTTTCCCCATAGTATTATCACAGTCGTTTCAAATGAAATAATGACATGTAAACATTACATGAATGAAAACTGCCAGAAATTACCTAAAGAATATAAGGGGTTCAAAAGACACTGCAGTAATAACAGAGCAGCAGAAGCATCTACAAAATATCTAAAAGGTCAGGTCTGTAACTGGTACTGAAATGTTTTTAATGTACATATCTGACAGATGTAAAATCTGATTGCATTTCTTCTGTTATATAAATTATCTTTTTTGCATAGGATTTCCAAACTAGAATGCACCATTTAGTAAATGATATTTCCTGACATGCATGCTTAGACATGGATAAAGCGCTCATTTACATTTTCTAGATTTATCTTCATGAAATAAAAAGGTTTCCTCAACTGAGGATTCCTAGAGAATCAGATCAGCAAGAATCACTAGTTGGGAAATAAGGAAAAAACACCCCTATCTAGTCACATGGGCATTTATACACATATATTTTCATGCTTGGATGTGCTGGAGATCCAGCACACCGAAGCAGATGTGATTAATCAAGTCTGATCCACATGTGAGCTGATGCGCACCACGATGCATCGCTTGTAGTTGTATAAGCAGTGAAATGAACGTCCGTTTGAAGAAAATGGAGGCAATGAGCTTTTGAACTAAAACACTTTCTATGCGTTTTAATTCAAAAGTGGACCGCTGTCATTTTCTGCATGCTGATGTGCATTTCGCTGCTTATACAACTGCAAGCGACACAGCACCAGATGCTTTTCAAAGTGCCTGACACTGCGGTTCTTGCATTTGTAAAAATGTCTATTTCATCTGTTTTTAACTGTAATGGGGAAAAAACAATAGCCTGTTTACAAACAGCAAAATCATGTACATGTTATGTGAATGACAGGTAAATTTAAAATATTATGCATTGCCAACAGTTTGTGAATTAGATAAATGATAAAGACGACAGTGGGAAACTTCAATTAAATCCAGCAATTAGTTTTCCATCACTAGCATCTCACTCTGTAGAACTGGTAGATCAATCAAAGTTTCACTTTAAGTGACAAAGTACAATCTCCAAGTACAGCTTTAGGATCAGTCTTATTTTTAGCTTCCATGGTGGACAGCCATCTACTACAGAACGTGAAGGAGTCTGAATTTAGTGCTGTTATCTACTAACATTAACAAACAGATGGAAAATGCATACTATACCTCCAGAAGACAAGCTTGTGAACAAAAATCTATAACTTTACTGGATTCCAAGAACCACCGATTTAACACAGATAATGGTGTCATGGTTCATTATAATTTGACTTCTCCTTTGCCTATCCTCATTTAGCTCCACAGGTGATAATGGCTCTCTCCATTTTGAACCTAATTACATAATTAGGTTTACTTATTTCAACTGCTGTTTACTTGGTCTGTAACTACTTCTGATAACCATAGGTTTACTACCCACTTCCCTCTTTAATGTGATCACTTTAATTTGCATAATAGGGTTAAACAAAAGTAATTCTTCTAACTGGTGTTTAGTTTAGGCTTCTTTCCCAGACCTGAAGAATGGCATTTTGTGTGTAAAAGCTTGTCTTACAGTTCCCTCAATTACAAAGTTAGTTCAGAAAAAGATATTACCAAACAAATCTTGCTTCTCATAGATTCCCTGGTCCATCATGGTTACAACCTTCCTACAATACTACTAAATCCACAGGATACTGTTAGTAGTACAGTAAGTGCTGCTCCCTACAACCTACTACCATTTAAGGGACTATTCCCACCTTGGTCTACTATATACCCAAGTGAAGATCTATAACTAAGAACAAAACCCCCATTTGTTTTGTACAAAACTTATTTTTTTATCACTCTGAAAATTATTCAACACTGCAAAGTCATAAATCACTCAAAGAATTTGCATCTCACTTAAAATTTACATAATGATCAAAGAGAAGAGTATCAGTTGAGAACATGCAGATCAAACACTAAACTCATATATTATTGAACTAACAAATTAAACTCTAAATAATGTTTTTATGAGTAACGTAGAAAAAATGTCCACAGATAATAGTCAGAAAGGACCCAATAGACCCTGCCCCTGGCAGGAAAGAGGACCAAAGTCAGACAACCCTTGCCAGGTGACTGTCAAGCCTCCTCTTGAAGACCTCCAAGTTAGGTGATCACCTCTCTTGGCAGCCCGTCCCAGATTCTGGCCACCCTTACTGTAAAAAAATTCTTCCTAATGTCTAACCTAAATCTACTCTCCACTAGTTTGCACCCATTATTCCTAGTTACTCCCTGGGGTGCTCTGGTAAACAGCACATCCCCAATTCCCTGCTGTCCTCCCCTGCTAAACTTATAGGCAGCTACAAGGTCACCCCTCAGCCATCTTTTGTAAAGGCTTGAAGTGATCCAGATCTCTCAACTTCCCCTCGTAGGGTCTTTCATGGAGACTACTTATCATGTGAGTGGCCCTCCTCTAAACCCTCTCCAGATTCTCTGTGTTCCTCTTGAAGTGCAGCACCCAAAACTGGACACAGTTGAACTGACCAGGAAAATATTTACTAGACAGTATACTTTACTTCCTTGTAGCTTTACTTATATTTGTGAGCCCAGCTCAGCTATAGTTAGCTAGGGGGTGGGCACAGGAAACAAAGATATTTTGTACTACCAGTAGACCATATTGGTAATCTGGGAACTAGCTGGGGCCAGTAAAGCCCCTGGGAAAAGTTTGAGCTGGTTTAGAGTGTGTTAGTGCTGAGAATTTGACCCTTTGTATAATTATGTGGGTGTAAATGGCATTAAAACTTGCAAAAGCAGTAGGAAATTAGTTCCTTCATTTTCACCAAGGCTGCTGTGTTTTAGCTTGATGAACATGAAAACACAAACAGCAGACATGTTTCCTGGAGACTTCAGGAATGTAATTCTTTCAAGGCTCTCGTTGATGTAAACAAACCAGAACAAAATCTTCACCAGTTTTAGCATGCAGAAGTATCCCTTAATTATAGGTGCTTGAATTACATTATATATTGAGTGTCACTAATTGCACTGAAACTGGAATGTTACTAATAAATAACTAAGCTGCAATTCTGATTTGCACACATAGAGTAATTAGAGTGTTATTAAACCTTAGGTTGCCAAAGTATACATTTCCTAAAATAGCTGTACCTGCTATAAGAAGAGTCTAGTCTGAAAATACTATGATACTTCATCACAGAGAGTTGCAATAGGAAGTCTAGGAACCCAGCAGTATGTTGTGTGAAAAATCAACATTTAACATCATTTTACCGCTGAAATTTGTTCTCTTTTTTTTCTATTTTCTATTTGTTCAAGTAGGCCCTTGGCAAACTTTGCATTTGTTACATGTTACATGAGAGAAGTATCACACCACAAATTGTTAATGTTCCAGAACATACTTTAAAATTATTGAAAGGTACTTCCATGCCACAAGGAAGTTGCTGTTTCAACGAGCAACTATTATACAGCTGATCTACCACTTTCATCCAGCAACCACTTGGTTTAATGTACGGACTATTCATTGCATCATACTCGCATATACTGCATGAAAAAAGCTATGTCTGCCAGGGGACCTATGGAATACTGCCTGTAAGCAGGGTTGAGATTTGCTAAGTTTTCTATTGCTGAACATGATGTTTTTTCATTTTAATCATGAGCAAATTAATTTAACTAAAAAAGCAATAGGAAGGTACTGGGGGGTGAAGAGAAAGGAGAAGTTAGAGGGGATTTAGGAGCAGAGTGTTGGAGCTTGAGAGTCGGAAGAATGGAGGTAGTAAAGTTTGAAGAAATGAGGAAGGTTTAGGAATGGAGAGGAAGAGCTGGTTTTACAAAGAAGAGAAAAATAAGGACCTTTGAAAAGTCAGTGGCAGTAAAGAGCAGTGAGCTAACAGTTAGCATAGTGAAGACGATAAAGGAAAAAGGAAAGAAAACTTGCTGAAGTAGGTAAGTAACTTCGTTATAATAAATAATAATGTTCTTAGGTTTAAATATTGCCAAAGTGCTTCCAGACTATGCACATATGCATATAGAGTTATGCTTGAATTGCAAGCATGCGTGTGGTAGAATGCAGCAGCCATACTGCACAGCATTTGGCAGGGTGCTAAAGGTTTATTTTTAATATTAAACCAATAATAATGGAACAATATAAACACCTCATAAAAAAAAAAGCAGTTCAACAAAAAGCCCACCTACCCAAATCACACATCTTCTTATTTACTCTTCCTTCCAGTACTAATGGGGAAAATCCTAAGACAGTTCTAATAGATACATTCTTCTGTAGGAAGAGAGCAAAGTGGAACTACTTTGTGGAAAAGAGTAAGAAATGCATATTAATAACAGTATAGTGCCTGCAGAAGTCATAGGCGTATTCAAAGTGTTGGCATTATTGGAATTGCTTTCCAAGCTTGACCTATCAATAAATGCATCACTTTTTAATATTTTGTTTTATAAATGTAACACCCCTCCCCTCACACACTCTGGATTGTATACTGTGTTTTGTGTGTTTTGATATGGGCCCCTGTTGTTCTGCCATGTGCTCAGCACATGGCAAGCTAGAGCCTGTATCTGGGGAAAATATGTTAAATCCTCTGGCCTCATTAGCCAAAGGAAGCAGGGGATTATTCAGGCAAATTGGCGGGGGGAAAACCTAAAATGTGCCCCTCCTTGATTGGACAAGACTTGGGTGAGGTCACACTGGGTATATAAGAACAACTCACTAACGTTCTGGGGCTCTTATTCATTGGCCTGCTGAGAGCTGCACAGCAATATTGCGAGCCAGAAAGCCTGCTCCGTATGGAGGAGGGGTCTCCCCTGGTCTCTGATCTCCCCCCCTCTTCACTAGAGAGGCAAGCAAACACTGGTTCAAGTGAAAATTCAGGTAGATGGAGAGAAAGCCTGTTTTGGAGCTTAAGAGTCCTATTTCCTCCTCCCTCCCCACACCCTTTTCTTTTTTTTAAAGTAGGATTAATACTATGGGCATGTTAATCACTGAAGCAGCTGCCCAGGAATGGGTCCTGGCAGTTACTGGCTACAGGCGTCTGGCCCCCTCTGTTTTGTAATTGTATTGTCTGAGCATGGGGTATTGCTGAAACTGGTTGTCCGGGCTGCAGTCATAGGCCTGAGCCTTTTTTCCCTGTGCTGTCTCTGCAGATTTGGTGTTTCAGGCCTGGCGGACTTTTCTTGCCTAGTTCAGGCCCAGTGAGGTAGGCCTGACATCTCCTTCCAAGTCTCCTTTTTGCAGTTTCTGGACAGCAGAGCTGGGATTGGGACTAGGACTAGGGGTGCAGCATATGGATGAAAGCCTCAAGGCCACCACATGGAAGTGGGGATCATGCTACGGGGTGGCAGGAAGCCATGAGGGTCCCCTTGCAATACAGAAGGACTCCCGCTCTGTAGCAGCTTCCCACAGCCCAGTGAATACAGGAGCAGCTCAAAGGACTCTCCAGTGAAGCCCCGTCTCCAGCCCATTGCTGAAGGGCAGGTACAAGGGTACAAAACCCTGGAATTGCCTTTTGGGTGAGCCCCAAGACCCAGACTGCCGGGGCATGGGTGAAGCCTCCCCGAGACAGTGCTGTAGTTGGTAGTGTTTTAAATTGTATTTAGTGCTTTCTCTGTTTTCTTTGCCTTTGTTTTCAGCAATACATTTATCCTCTGTGTTTACACTGCTTGGGAGGACAGTGTTTTGTTTATGCAGGATACCCTAGTAATTTATTTAGTGTTTCCCAGGTTCTTTGGGTGGGGGCTTGAGCCAAGGTAAAATAAATTTATATCCCAAAATTGAACCTGGCCCTTGCCGCTGCCAACTGGTTTTTGGCAGAAGGAAAAACAAGTGAATTAAAGCTAAGCACCTCAACTGCCTGTTTTCCCCTGTTGAATCTTCTATGTCAATGAGGCCTAAAATATATAAAATATATACATAACTGTGTATGGCTTTAACTCATATTTAACAGGCAAACTAAAACATATGAATGATATACCCTTTAGATAACGATTCACCCCAATTCTGTCTTAGAATGGCTGAGGTAAACTCTCAAACACTAAGAATTCTCTATGGAGAAAACCAGTTATTTGGGTTTGCTTCCAGTTCTTATAAACAATCTCTATTTTATATTGATCAAATACATTTTTAGTGAAATAACCAACCATAACAAAAATGAAATGTCTCCAGATCAGATTGTCAGAGGCATGTTTTATTCATTTCTTCTTTATCAAAATTAATTAAACAGTTTATGCCTGGCTTTGTAGTTAAATTATTTTGTAGAGTATTTACAAAATTCATCTGTTTTCCTCTGTTAACCAGTGGTTAAAGGATCCAAGAACTAGTTCGAAGTTGACTCTGGTAAAAAGGAGGGCCAGATTTGCAGAAGTGATGAGTGTGCACAATTCTAATTAAAGTGAATGGGAGCTTCAGCTATTCGGGACTTCTGAAAAACATGTCTTTAAGGTCATGTTCACTAGCTGGGCAATCGTAGAGGCAAATGGAAGATAACTATTTTACCATCAGGCCCCTCTGGAATCCTGCATTGCATACTTTAGTCAATGAACATACAGCTATAAACTTAAAAAAAAGATATTGTCTCACTTTTACAATCTTTTCTCCAATGCCTGATGAAGGGCGTTTATGTCCGAAAGCTTTCAATTAAAGAATTTTTTTGGAAAAATCTTGTTGGTCTAATAAAAAAATATCAACTCTACTAAGCATCTTGATTGTTTTTTTCTCTAGACAAATACGGCTACAACCTGGATAACTGACACATGGAAGATATTGAATTTTAGCCAATTTTTAAAATGAAATCTTCATATTTTCCCAAGCAGGAAGCAACTGTGACCACCTGAAACCTGAGACACTGCTCCTGCCATGTTTCAAAGTAATCTGCATCACCACAGAACCTCACAAGAGGTGAGAGACTCCATAGCAGCTACGAACTGACTACCAAGAGGAGTTTTCCTCTGTTGACTTCTCTGAGAAATCCTATGAAATATGAACTTTCATTTCTACCTAGGAGAACTTTTACAATCTTTTTGCCAATGCCTGATGAAGGGTGTTTGTGCCTGAAAGCTTTCAATTAAAGAATTTTTTCCCCAAATATCTTGTTGGTCTAATAAAAGATATCATCTGTACTGTGAGTCCTGATTGCTAGTCTCACTAAGACTCTGAAAATACTTTTGATTTTCATTTTATTTCAGGGAGCAGGAAATGAAAAACAAACATGCGAACCAGATGTAGTTCTGTAAAATGCACAGTACAGAGAAATATTCACAGTGACTCACAAAGTGTAGCCGTGTGCCAATGTGTCTGTTTTTTCCAGTTGACTTTCCAATTAGTTTAAAAAAAAATACAGTCTTATTATCCCAAAAGAGCTTATTATCAAAAAATTATGCCAAAAATAGCCAACATACCAAAGAGAGTTGTTCAAGACAAAAAGTGTGACCCAAGTGGATAATATCATATGTAGATTAGCAGTTGCCTATGGTTTAGAAGCCACCAAAGAATTAACTCTTTTATGAAAGAGGAGGTGACATGAACCAAATAAAATATTCAGCTTGTAGTCAAGGGAATTTCACTTTTGTCATTTGACCTAGCATCCACTGAGGAGACAACATCTGGAATGGTTTTGATTATATACCTGAGTACACATCTTGGTTAAGTGAAGGTCACCTCACATTTCTTAAAGACTTGACCCTAGACCAGGGGTGGGCAAAATATGGCCTGTGGGCTGGATCTGGCCCGCCACGCACTTTCATCCAGCCTGCAGCACCAACAAACTGTGTCCCACCCAGTCTTTCCACCCATGAGGATGGGAGTGAGGCGCCCACATGTACACACAGCCCCAAACATACTCTATTGCCTTGCTCCCATGCTCATGGTAGGAAAGGCCCAGAAAGCCCAGAAAGCCCAGAAAGGCCCAGGAAGGCCCAGGGGCCTGCTCTGCTTCCCTGGTCTACTGCTGTCTCCACACAGCACATAGGGAAGAGGCAGGGGCAGGGCTGCAGGTGGGCGGGAGCACTGAGCAAGGGGCTGGGGCTGGTGGCAGCATAGAGCCTGTGCCCAGGGGAGGTGGTGGCAGTGTGGAGCTTGGGTGGGCAGTGTGTGAGTGTGAGGGAGGATGGGTGTTATGGGGACCCTCCAAACACTCCCTCCATGGCACGCAGCCCTGGCAGGAAGTGGCAGCAGCAGCAGCAGCAGCAGGTGGGGTGCTCGGGGCACAGGTGCCCAGCAGGGCACAGCTCCAGCCAGCACTGCACATTGCAGTGAGGGGTGCAGCCTCTACTAGGCAATATGTATTGCCTGTGCTTCCTGCCACTCACACACAGGGGCATGGGAAGGAAGCCCTGCATGCTGGAGCCAGCTGCCTTTCCTACTAGAGCTGTGCAGAAGTGGAGAGAAACCTCAGTTGGTAAAGCCAGTTGCCTTCCCCGCCCCCCAGGGGAAGTTACCTGGGGCTTCTCTCTCCTGCCGCGCAGCCCCACCAGGGAAAGCAGCTGGCTCTAGCGTGCAGGGCTTCCTTCTCATGCTGTGTGAGTGCAGGAGCTGTGAATGAGTGGCAATGAGCACTGGCAATAATGACTGTTCAGGGGAGGCTGCACTCCTTGCTGCAATGTACAGCACTGGCCGGAGCCACACTCCACTGGGGGCCTGTGCCCTGTGTCCCACCTCCTGCTATACCATGGGGGAAATGTGTGTGGGGTCCTCACACTCACCCCCACCCCACATAGCTACACCCTGTCCCCACAACCCCCTCACATATACACAACCTGCCAACATACACTATGCTGTTCCACAAACAGCCACACCCCCTCAGATCCCCTCACAGCTCCCCACACCCTACCACACACACACCATACACATCCACCACACACATACATACACATCTCCCCCACCACACCTGCTGCCTCTTCCCTGCCTATGCAGTTTGAATGATTTCTTCAACATAGGTTGCAGAATTGTACAGGTAAGATCTGATCTTTACCTTAACGTTTCCTTATTTCTACTGGAAATCTCACCTCATACAGTCTAGGATTGTATGTGCATTTTTCATGGATTCACTGCATTCCTGGCTCACAGTTATCCTGTTAATAAATACACTCCAGTCTTTCTTTTCCTCTGTCACTTCCAACTGGTCTGTTTCCAACTTAGCATAAATTCTTGATATTCGCAGAACATAATATTGTAACTTGTACTGCTTAATTTCATCCTATAGCTATGACTTCAGACCTTGGGCATCCAGTTCATCCCATATGATACCCTGTTCTTCCTCTGTACTGGACATGGTTCCCATGGTTCCTTGTGTCACCTGCAAATTCAGTTAGTATACTCCTCCTTTAACTGCTTAAGTCACTAATGCATTTTGTAAACAAGATTGGTCTGAAGACTTATCCTTGAAGTACTGGATGAGGAATCTCCAGAGGAATTCCAAGAGAATATAATGTAGAATACCTGATTAAGGACAAAAACCCAGCTTAGATCCCTGTGTAGTACTACTATAAAATATGAATGAGAAATATGGTTTCACAAAAAATATTACAATTAAAAATAGACACATGAGGTTCTTTGGGTGAACCTGATATCTTTTATTAGACCAACTTAAATAGTTCAAAAAAATTTTTTTGGCAAGCTTTCAGGTTAAAAACCCTTCATCAGGCTGAGGAAGTCTCTGCAGTTGGTGTGTGCTCTTCCTGGGTGGAATAAACAGTAAAGAAGCCAGAGGCTGGCTTGGTATGCATGTGAGACAGGCAGTCAGTGAAGATGTAAAGTGAGTGAAGGCAATCAGTGAAGGCTGTCTCACCTACTGACTCCTCAGTTTACATCTTCACTGACTGCCTGTCTCACATGCATACCAGCCCAGCCTCTGGCTTCTTTACTATTCATTCCACACAGGAAGAGCACACATCAACTGCAGATGCTTCCTCAGCCTGATGAAGGGTTTTTTTAACCCGAAAGCTTGCCAACATTTCTTTTTCCAACTATTTAAGTTGGTCCAACTATTTAAGTTGGTCTAATTAAGGATTTCAAGTTCACCCAAAGAACCGTGTCTGCCTGTGTTCTTAGAGCAACACGGCTACAACCTACACCCTGTAACAATTAAAAATATTCTTTCTTTTAAATATAAAATATACATTTTATAAATATACATTGTATAAAATATACAACAGATCTCGATATATAATGGGTTTTGTTGAATAGCTCCTCAAGACAATACAGCTATAGAGAAAGGCTTTTATTCTTAAGTTGATTGCATAGTCTTAGGGACGATATCAGATGAGAACTAACGCACTAATGCGAGAATATCTGCATCTTCTTCAGGGACAAAAGAAGCAGCAATTTAGATTCCTTCTGTGTCTTCAAGAATCAACAAATACAGTAAAACAACTACCCTTTCATTTCACTTTTGCAGTAATTGACTGGAGCTATGGTTGATTTAACACCTCTGAAAGACAAGAATGCACGAATATGCATATTTAAAGAGCAGCTAACATTGGCGCTCTATGGGCTAAGATTATTTAACACTGCTGTCAGGATAGTATCATATTGCCTGCACATACTAATATAAATTTGTTTTGTCAGAAGAATAATCTGGCTTCAGGAAAGTTGACTGCAAATTGGCTATTCCTTTGAATGATACTACCTATGATATAAATTGCAAATTGAGAGGAAACAAGTTACCAAGGTTCTTGCTCTGTACAAATAGGAATCTCATGAAAGTGAATAAATTAAAGCAGTGCTTTTTAAAATGGTGTGGAAAGGAAGCTAACAAAATGGAATCTAGAAGAATCATGATGCAGGTCATCAAAGAATTCATTTCTAAGCACTTGGAGGAAAAGAAAGTGATCAGAAACAGTTAGTGTGGGTTCACCACGAGCAAGTCAGGCCTGACCAACTTGATTGCCTTCTATGATGAGATGACTGCCTATGTGGATGTGGGGAAAGAATTGGATGTGATATACCTTGACTTTAGCAAGGCTTTTGATACCATTTCCCACAGCATTGTTGCAAGCAAGGTAAGGAAGCATGGGTTGGACAAATGGACTATAAGGTAGACTGAAAGCTGGCTGGATCATAGTGATCAATGGCTCAATGTCTAGTTGGTAGCCAGAATCAAGTGGAGTGCCCCAGGGGGTGGTTTTGTTCAATATCTTCTTTAACGATCTGGAAGATGGGATGGAGTATACCCTCAGCAAACTTGGGGATGACACCAAGCTGGGGGGTGTAACAGATAGACTGGAGGGTAGGGCTACGATTCACAGTGACCTCTACAAATTGGAAGACTGGGCCAAAAGAAATCTTATGAGGTTCAATAAGGACAAGTGCAAAGTCCTGCATTTAAGACGGAAAAACCCCATGCACTGATACAGGTTTGAGCCTAACTGGCTAAAGCAGCAGCTCTGCAAAAAAGGACCTGTGAGTTACAGTGGACAATACGATGGATCTGAGTCAGCAGTGTCCTTGCTGCCAAGAAGGCTAATAGCATATTGGGCTCAATTAGTAAGAGTGTTCCCAGCAGACTGACAGAAGCAATTACTCCCCTCTATTCTGCACTGGTGAGACCACATCTGGAACACTGTGTCCAGTTTTGGGACACCCCACTACAGAAAGGATGTGGACAGAAGGGGTGTGTGAAATGGACTCTATTCTATTCAAATTTGGCGTGAATCAGGAACAGTGATTCGATTCATTGATTTGGATCACTGTCCCCAATTCAATTCAGCTGAATCCGAAACTGAAGATTTGATAGTTTCATAGTTAGTAGGGTCAGAAGGGACCTAAGCAAATCAAGTCCAACCCCCTGCCATGGCAGGAAAGAGTACTGGGGTCAAACGACCCCAGCAATGTGATTATCTAGACTTGTCTTAAAGATCCCCAGGGTAGGAGCCAGCACCACTTCGCTTGGAAGTTGGTTCCAGATCCTAGCCGTCCTGACTGTGAAGTAGCGCCTCCTGATATCTAGCCTAAATCTACCCTCTACCAGCTTGTGGCCATTATTTCTAGTCACTCCTGGTAGTGGTTGGGGAAGCAGGGACTCCCCCAATGCCTGCTGATTGCCTCTGACTAGTTTGTAACAGGCCACTAGATCCCCCCTCAGCCTTCTCTTCTGGAGGCTGAACAGGTTCTGGAGGCTGAACAGCCTCTCCTCGTAGGGCCTGCCCTGCTGCCCCCTGATCATGCGAGTGGCCCTCCTCTGGACCCTCTCCATGTTGTCCACATCCCTCTTGAAGTGCGGTGTCCAGAACTGGACGCAGTACTCCAGCTGCGGCCTGACCAGTGCCGCATAGAGGGGGAGGATCACCTCCTTGGACCTGCTGGAGATGCATCTGTGGATGCATGACAAGGTGTGGTTGGCCTTCCTGACTGCATCCCCACACTGCCAGCCCATGTTCATCTTGGCATCAATGATGACTCCAAGATCTTTTTCTGCCTCTGCACTTTTGAGAAGGGAGTTCCCCAGCCTGTAGGTATGGTGCTGGTTCTTCCTCCCCAGGTGCATCACTTTGCACTTGTTAGTGTTGAATCCCATCCTATTCTCATTTGCCCACCCCTGTAACCTGTCTAGGTCTGATTGTAGCCGTTTCCTTCCTTCTAGCATGCCCACATCCCCCCACATCAGTGTCATCAGCAAATTTGAACAGGGTGCTTTTTACCCCCTCGTCCAACTCACTGATGAAGATGTTGAACAGTGCAGGCCCAAGAACTGAGCCCTGGGGGACCCCACTACCCATATCCCTCCAGGTTGAAAATGACCCACCCACTACCACTCTCTGGGTGTGGCTCTCCAGCCAGCTGGCGACCCATTTGACTGTGTAGGTGTCAACACCACAGTCCCACAGTTTTTTAATGAGAACAGGGTGAGAGACAGTGTTGAAGGCCTTCCGAAAGTCCAGAAAGACTATGTCCACTGCTACCCCTGCATCTAAAGTTTTGGTGACCTGGTCGTAGAAGGTCACCAGGTTGGTCTGACAGGACCTGCCTCTAATGAACCCCTGTTGGTTGCTCTAAGCATAATCTCCCCTACTGGCTCCTCATGGACGTGTGCCAGAATAATTCTCTCAAAAAGCTTACCCAGGATAGAGGTGAGACTAACTGGCCTATAGTTCCCCAGGTCCTCCTTCATTCCTTTTGTGAAGATGGGAACCACATTGGCTCTCTCCCAGTCCTCTGGTACCCCACCAGAGCACCACGAGTGCTCGTAAAAGCGTGCTAGGGGTCCCGCAATGACCTCAGCTAATTCCCTCAGCACTCTGGGGTGGAGATCATCCGGACCAGTTGATTTAAATATGTCCAGTCCCTCCAGAAGTTCCCTGATTAGATCCTCACTGACCCTTGGCCTAGGTGCGTCTCCCCTGGGGCCTGAGGGGGGTCCAGTGGGGGGGTGCTGATTTGGTCCTGCTTACGAAAATGGAGGCAAAGAAGTCGTTAAATAGGTTAGCTTTGTCATCTGGTGTGACGACCAAATTTCCTAGCGTGTCTTGCAGGGGCCCCATATTACCCGGTACCTTCTTTGTGCCCCCTATGTATTTAAAGAAGGACTTCTTGTTGTCCCTGATCTGGGTAGCTAGTCCCAGTTCTTTCTCCTCCTTGGCCTTCCTGACTGCCCCCCTGTATGTCCGAGCAATCGCAGTATAGTCCTCCCTGGTGATGGCCCCTCCTTTCCATTGGGTGTATGCCTCCCTTTTAGCTAGAAGATGCTGATTTGGAGAATCAGTGATTCAGCCATAGACACAGCTTTAAATGTTTTGTCTACATACCTGCAGGTACCAGGCATGGCTCATGAATGCTGCGATACTGGGGTGGATGGAGCATCCCACAGGAGTGTGCTCCCCCCTCCCCCCCGCCCTGCATGCTTGGTGGTGAACGCAGAAGTGTATCGGAAGAACTTCCAGGTCTGCTGGGGAGCACACTGGCCCCGCCCCCGCACCCCTCCCGTGTACCCCCAGCTCGGTGATCAGCCGAGACCCCAGAGGCACCAGTTGCCAAGCTGGGCGGAGTGCAGATGGGCTCCCCAGTGCACTCCCCGGCAAACCCGGAAGTGGATTGGAAGTACTTCTGGTTCATTCCGGGTCTGCTGCTGAGCATGTTTCTGACCCTCCCATGCTTTTGTGGGATGCTCCATCTGCCCCAGCATCACAGTATTCATGAGCTGCCTGCTATCTAGAGGTATGTAGAAAAAACATTTAAAGCTGTGCCTTCTTCTGAATCGCCAACTCTTTCCAAATTGATCTGGAGGGTTCCAATTCGATGTGGAAAGATTAAAGGGTCTCCTGATTCAATTCAGATTCAGAGATTTGGCCACCAAACAAGCCAAATCTCTGCTGAATTGAATCAGTGATTGAAGCTTTGCACAGCTCTAGTGAACAAGTTGGAGACAGTCTAGCATACAGCAATGAAAATGGTTCAGGGATGGGGCACATGACTTCTGAGGAGAGGCTGAGAGAACTGGGCTTATTTAGTCTGCAGAAGAGAAGATTTCATCTGATAGCAGCCTTTAACTATCTGAAGGGTGGTTCCAAAGAGGATGGAACTAGGCTGTTATCAGTTCTGGTAAATGACAGAATAAGGAGCAATGGTCTCAAGTTGCAGCAACAGTAGTTTAGGTTGGGTGTTAATAAAAATTTTCTCACTAGGAAGTTGGTGAAGCACTGGAGTGGGTTACTTAGAGAGGTGATTGAACCTCCATCCTTGGAAGTTTTTAAGGCTTGGTTCAATAAGCCCTGGCTGGAATGATCTACTTGGGGATGGTGCTGCTTTGATCAGGCAGTTGGACTACATGACCTCCTGAGGTCCCTTTCAGCCCTAATTTTCTATGATACTTTAGGCTTGCCACATCTTCCTCTTCTTGGGAGATGAATTAGGCTGGATGGGGTTGAAACTGAGCAGCCAATAAGGCAAGATTCATGGTACAAGAAAGAGAGTGAACAAAAGGGTGTGTGTTATCTCCCAGTGATAAGAGAACTCCCTTTGGAGAGGGAAGTCTAAGGTTCTGATCCCTGCTTCCAGGGGCATTTTAGCATACAAAGTCATTGGTTATAACATGCAACTAATCCTGGCAGCAGGGACAATATAATTTAGAGCTACAATCATGGTTTTTGCTTTGTTTTTTCTCACCCCTTGGTACTGGTACTTTTTGCTGTCCACTGGTCTAGCATCAATAAGAGGCACAGAGCCTCTTTGATAGTATGGCAAAGTTAGGACATTCTCCTGGGACATGGGAAATATAAGTCTCCCATTTCCTGGACAAGGCTTTAACCACTAAGGTATTGGACAAAGGTGAATAACTATTCACTATTGTGAATTTTGAGCAGCATTTGCTGCTGTCAATGCAAGTTAAGCTCATTCAAGCTTTATCCACTGGCAGACATCTCTCCAAAGGTTTAGCAACAGTATGAATTCCAAAAGAGCTCAAACAAGCATTAGGGACATTAGGGATCATGGTACATCTGGCAGTACCATCTGCAATACTTTCAAACATTCACAGAATTTTTAATATAAGCATGTTGGGAGCTGAAGGGAAAAAAGAGGTGTCTAATGATTTTTGTGGGTGGTGGAGCAGGGCTGATTTAAATCTGTCTTTGGAACTTCAGTGACTAAACACTAAGGTGCTATTGAGGTACTTAACAAATCAAATTGAATTTGGCCCTTACACTGTTAGTCTGGAGTCAAATAAACTGAACTGGTTCAGCCAACATGAAAGATATTGGATAAAGCCTTTAGGGCCTATCCCAAGAAGCAGGGAGCACTTGTAGTCCTTATTTACTCCAACTGGGAGGTTATTAACTACTCTGCACCATAAAAAGTACAGTGTGAATAAAAGCACATAATCATCTTTGTAAAACATATCAAAATGTTTTGATAAAACATTCTGCCCAATTCCTTATGATAGTGTTATCATTTTTCATTGTGATAGATTTAGTTCACAATTGCCCCTGCAAGTGCAGGAATAGACAGGATATTCTGACTGATGAAGGCAGCCTTAACTTCCACATGAGCCTACTCCACAGGTTGCCTTGGGGATGAGTTGAATCAGCTCAGTCTACAACAGTTTTCACTGTGGCTTACACCTCTCTGCAGCACCCACTGTGGGAACTTTGTGGTCAGACCACAGGACAAGAGAAAGTTTTAGGCTACCAATCAGTTCCCTCCCAAACACTGCCTGCTGCCATGGGACTTCCACATGATGAACCTAGCAATTTGCCTTGAAGTGCAGATGCAAACACACACATACACGTGTACTTTCCTAAGGAGTTGGAAAACTGAGTGTGCATTGGAATCCATAAGGAGGCAACTCTAGAACTGAAAGAGCAAGGACCATGTATGTAAACAGCCATAATAAAGTAATGGGGATGACTATTTTTAATTTTATGTAAATCCATTTATAATGTATAAAACCTCAGAGAAAATAAAAATTCTAACTGTGTTATGGTGACAAGATTTTGTGAACTCAAGACACTTGTTAATTCCTAAATCATTTTTCTTTCACCCACACTGAAAGGTATTAGGTATTTGACATTTAGAATATGGTGTACATTTTAAGAAGGACTGTCCATTTAGACAACTTTTCTGTTTTTCACTTGGGTGCAGAGGGATCCTATGTTACTTCTTCAGTTTTACTAAAAAATGTATTCCAGCAACTAAATTGGAATATCTTATCAAAAACAAAATTATATTGGTTAATGGTTTAATTTTACTTCATTTGCCTAACCATTTAATTTTATTTACTTAAGTTTACTTAAGCTTACAAGAAACTATGAAACAGAAAACCAGAGCAGGAAGTATAAACCAAATACAATTACATTTGAATTCACAAGCTAGAATTAGCTAAATGATTTGTTGTTCTTTTAAATCACTCTGTATGCAAACTCCTTAAATTGGTTTCCCCACCTCCATAGTGACACACCCCACTACATTCTACATACTGGGAATTTGCTGAATCCTATGCACCACCACAAACGCATCTGAGAGTCCCACTTTCACTGGGTGGTTGGCTGAACTTATCTGTGTCACTGAGACAGGAATCTGGAAGACAAAACAGATTGATGCAAATTTAATTGTAAAATTTACATCAACAAATTCATCTAAAAATAACAGAACAACCTGAATTAAGGTAATTGTGGTCCTCAACACATAAATCAGAAATTCTAAAGAAACATGTTGTAAAAAGGATACAAAATGACTGAAAAAGTTTCAATGCAGCCTGAAAAAAATTGCTTTTAGTTTTATTTTATCTCAGTATGATTTGCCTCTTCTCTATCAACATTTACATTATCACCTGGGTATGGTAAAAATAATGATACAGAAGAGGCAAGAGTATTCAATAAATGTGTCTGTTCTTTATTTGGAAAGAAATAGAATGATAGGCTTGTACCATATGAGAAGGACGACAGAGTACTTTCCCAATCCATCAGTATTCAATTCTCTATCAAGCACAATTTTATTATTTTAAATCAGCAAGTCCAGACAACTGGCACTGAGGAGTGAGTAAAGAGATGTTTGAGGAGCTCTCTAGCTTGCTGATGTTCATCTTGAAATAATGAGGAAATTCCAGATGCCTGAAAGAGTGCTAATCAGAGAAATCATAGAGAAGTAGGGCTGGAAGGGACCTCAAGAGGTCATCTTGTCCAACCCCCTGCCTGAGGCAGGAAAGGTCCTGTGCCCCATACAGGAATCAAACCTGCAACCTTGGTGTAAGTAGATAATTACCAATACCCAAAAGGATAAGAAGGAAGACTCAGATAACTAAAGGACAATTAGGTTAACATCAGTCCTGGGCAAAATAATTAAGAAGCTGGTTCAATTGGACACAACTGATAAAGTACAGGATAGGATTACAATTAAAACCAGTCGATATAAATATATACTAAAAAGATCTTGTCGAGAAAACCTGATTTCATTTTTTTAAGAGACTGCAAATTTAGCTAATAGCAGGCACTGTATAAATGCAGTCGTTTTAGACTTTTGTAAGTTGTGTGACTTAGTACCATGGGATATTCTGAGATACACAATATACAGTGTTATTAAAGCAAGAGAGGTGTAACAAGCAGTTTTTGTGCCTTGGTAGTCAGCACAGTGGCAGCAATCAGGCTAACAGTGGTGGCAGCCACCAATATTGTGCCCCTTCTGTTGGTACTAAGAGAAGTGTCCTGCTTGCTCATCCTTAGTTATACTACTATAAGGTTACAGACACACATACATTTGAAGCCATTTCAAAAGAACAATGGCTATTACATTTTAATTGTTTCATATGGACAAACTGGGAACAATGCAAATGTAGCAAAATGTCTATAACTTGAGTTGGTAAAGGCTTCCTACATTTTTTAACAGTAGCAGCTTGTCCACATGTAGCCAATGAAATGTTATGTTTGCTGCACTTTTGAAACATTCCTCTTTTGAAATAACTCCAAATCTATGAGCATCCGTATGCTGAAGCACACACTGAATATATAACAACTAGCTAAGTGACTGATCTCAAAAAGTAGTCATCCGTGACCTTTGGAGGTATCAACAAGACAGTAAAGAGCTAAGGATTGCTATACTACTGTATACAGCTTGAATCAGATGAATACCACAATATTTCATACAGTTTACAGTTCTGGTGTCCAAAATTTCAACACCTTTTAAAAATGTGAGGAGGAAACCAAAAGGAAGCACAAAGAATAGTCAGTGGCTGGAGAACATAGCTTATGAGAGACCTAAGGGCCTTGATTCATGTAGGTTATGAGACAGAAGACTAAGAGATTACTTGACTATAGAATTAAAGTATCATCACTGAAAGAAAATACCAGGCATCAAGCCAGGTGCAGACATTATACATAATTCAGTATAAGTGACTGAAAACCAGTCTAAACCTGTAACAGTACAGAAGGTTAGCATGCATAGACTGGTTTAAATTGGAGGAACCTGGTCTAAGACAGACCTGAATGAATGTAATATCACACTGAAGTGATTTAGATTAGATTGGTCTACTGAACTTCTGAACTAGGCTGCCACTACATGGACCTGGCACGTCCAGATCTGAGTCAGCATAGCTGGGAGCCCTGCCTGGTAGGGGACTCTGCTCTTCCCAATCCCAGACAGATGGCTGCTGGCAGGGGGTAGGGCTGAGGCAGGGGGTATATGCTGGCCAGCTAGGCCAGGCAGTGGAGGGGTGAAGCCCCCTCCCCCCCCACACACACAGACCCCCCCCAGCCATGCTGGCTCAGGTGGAATCATAACAGCTTATATCTGTATCGTTGAATAGGGATGCAGTTATTATGTCTGTACCCCTCCCCCCAGTTTTCCCTTTTGCCAAAACGAGATTTCAGCTATATGATTTTTTGCAGTTTACTGGGGGAAATAGAAATTCCATAAAGCTGGGGAAAATGTGAATTTTGAGAAATTAGGAATAGATTTCAAATATATGTGTTCTCCAAAATCAGGCAAACTTGCACTTGTTTAACTGAGTTCATTTAGACCTTGTTACATATATAATTTGCCTAATGTTACAACAATTTCGCTAAACTGGAGCAACTTTGTTATACAGATATTCTTCTCTCAGACAAAAACAGCACCCAGTCTAAAAGAAACTTATTCACTTGGCTCAATTGATATTATTTATGTTTGTGCATATCAAATGGCAACCAGAGAGACAATTTGCTTCAAGAGTAAGTGATGTCAGGTTACACATAAAATAATACTTACCTTTACTGGTAAGTACAAAACAGGAAGATGGAACCAAGGTCTCTTTCAAAATCAGGCTCTTTGATTTTCAGTCTAATATCTTATCATTTGTTCTTTTGAATACATGAATAACTTGAGTCATTTGTTTCTTTTCTTGGAAATTAGGACAAGATTATATTCACACTTTTTAACAAGGAGTGATGGCCTTTTGTGTATGATTTTCCCGACTTGTTTTTCTTTTGTTTTAAAATAACAAGGTTCAGAGCTTAAAGGCACTTTCAGGTTCATAATATAATAAACAACATGAATGACTCATTTTGTGTCATATACTGTTATCTGATACTAAAATAGAAGACTGGTTCCAAGTAGAATGGAAAATACAAATAAAACCTGCAAAAAAGTACAAAGCTTTGGAGCACAAATATTTCCGCAGATTTTACCAAACTTTCTGCAGATGTTGGCTTTCCTATGCTTACCATCATAATGAGACTAAAGCATTACAAGGACAAAGAAGCCAACCTCCTAAAACACAGAGCCAAGAAGCTGGCTTAAATAAAATTACATTTTTCTAATAATGTTCTCAGATCAAGTTCATCAGTTGGACAGCCCTGGGCTAGATCAAACAGTTATCCTTACAAAAGCATGCTGCAGTTGAACTAAAAATGCTGTACATATGAAAGAATAATCAAAGGAAAGCCTCTTTTCTTCTTTGGAAAACTACTGGCATTCCTAAATATGCATATTCGCATTGTATATTTCCTGTATGGGAAGTACTTATTTTAAAGAACACAATATTTTGGTATTTAGGAATCTATTAGTATGAATTAGATTTTATAGATTAAACATTTTCTTAGCAAGCTTCCAGGATGCCCTCTGTATAATAGCAAAAACCAGCTCACAAAAGCTTTCATTTACAATAACAAAGTGAAATGGGACATTGATGACTACAGTCATATATAGGCAATAGTAACCACTTTCTATTGCAATACATTTCTCTTTTGGAAAGTTAGCATAGGTACTTTATAGCCAAGACAGTCTGAGTATTCAATTACAGTTAGTGACTTTGACATAACTGTTGTCAACAAGGAGTGACAGGAGCATTGTGGGACAATATTTGTAGGACAATTAAAGAAAAAAAACCCTAAAAGCTATTTTATCTAGATGAGATCTAGAAAACATGCCATTTGCAATACAAGATTCAAAGCCCTGAGTTACTCTGCAGCACCGGGCTCAGTTGCAAATATAAAGCAATCCAAAATAAACATTCCCCAGCATAGGTTAGTTCTCACCCTGTAGTCTTTCTTTAAGGAGTCCTCCCACTTCAAGCAAACATTTCCACCTCTTCATTTTTTCCTTTCACTTTCTCTTCCAGTCCTTTTATATCTAGTCTGCCAGTCAACTTTCCCACATTATTGTTGATTGCCTGCCAGCTGAGGCCCCTTACATGGGTGGCTTGTTGTCAGCTAGCTAACTGATCCTGGCTGCCAGCATGCAGCCCATTACATTGTCTTATATGTGGGTGCAAAGATTTATGATGAGGCTGATTTCAGGGTCAACAGACCCTGCTGCAACTTAGGCATGTGTTTCCATGTGGGGTGATTGGCTCTGGATTCTTGATTCAGTCCATAACACACTGTTTCTGCTGCTCCTGCTTTTCCATTTCCTGTTTTCATCATAAGGCTTCAAAGTACGGAGATCCTTTCAGCAGACTCTTCCTCCATTTGGGGCAGTCCTGGGCGACAGTCACCCACAGGTTGATACTGATGTTGCATTTTTTCAAGTTGGCTTTGAAAATACCCTTCAAGCACTTTCTCTGTCCTCCACTTCAGCATATACCTTAGTTTCATAGTTTCATAATTTCTAGGGTCGGAAGGGACCTGAGTAAACTATCTAGTCTTACCTGCCACGGCAGGAAAGATTACTGGGGTCAAACGACCCCCAGCAAGGTGTTCATCTAACCTCCTCTTAAAGACCCCCAGGGTAGGAGCCTG
>NW_017728886.1:33854137-33855972 GCF_001723895.1 Crocodylus porosus
TGCATCCCCACACTGCCGGCCCATGTTCATCTTGGAGTCAATAATGACTCCAAGATCCTTTTCTGCCTCTGTACTGACAAGAAGGGAGTTCCCCAACCTGTAGGTATGGTGCCGGTTGTTCCTCCCCAGGTGCGTCACTTTGCACTTGTCGGTGTTGAATCCCACCCTTGACTGAGCTTGGAGACTAAAACTTGCTTTGGAAGTCTGGAGTCGGACATCTAGATGACATGGCCAGTCCAGCAAAGTTGATGTTGGATGATCAATGCCTCAATGTTCATGGTACTTGCTTGTGAGAAGACACTAACGGTGATGCATCTGTCTTCCCACTGGATTTCAAAAATATTCTGCAGGCAGCATGGTTGGTACTTGTCCAGTGACCACTGGCCATGTGTAGGGGGTGTGCATGCATACCCTCTGAACTTGGCGATGCACCCCCTGCAAAAAGGAATCACCGACACTGCTGGTGGTGCCTGTGGGCAGTTGCTGCTCACCCCCGCCCCACACCTCTGCTGCTGACACCACTGGTGGCATCTGTGGATGGTCTCCAATTGCTGCTGGCTCCCACTGCTGTTGCTGCCTGTGGGAGCTCAGTGCTTACAGCCACCATTGTTCCACAGCTGACAGTGCTGCCACCACCTGCGGGAGCTCGCTGTGCCACGCCAGCCTCCAGGAGCACATGGCATTCATGCCAGTGACTTGAGGTGTCTCCTGTACATTGTCCACGTCTCAGCTTTCTACAGTAAATTAGGGATCACAATGGCTTGATAAATAGGGCTGCGCAAAACGGGCCCTATTCAATTCGGATTCAGCCCAAATCAGAGCCAGTGATTTGACAGATCACTGTCCCTGATTCGATTTGGCCTAATCTGAATCAGAAGATTCAATGCTGTTTTGGAGAATCAGTGATTTGGTCATCGACACAGCTTTCAATGTTTTTTCTACGTACCTCGAGGTACCAAGCGTGGCTCATGAACACTATGATGCTGGGGCAGATGGAGCATCCCACAGAAGCGTACCCCGCCATGTGCTCGGTGGTGAACCTGGAAGTGGACCGGAAGTACTTTCAGGTCCACTGGGGAGCATGCTGGAGGGTTCCCCATACCCCTCCAGCTTGGTGATTGGCTGTGGGGGGGATCCTGAGTGCCCCCCAAGGCCCAGGAGGCACCAGTCACCAAGCCAGGAGAGCACGGGGGCCCACCTGCGCACTCTCCGGCAGACCCAGAAATGGACCGGAAGTGCTTTGTGTCTACTGCTGAGCATGCTGGGGAGCATCTCCATGCTTCTGTGGGATGCTCCATCCACCCCAGCATCTCAGCATTCATGAGCTGCCTGTACCTAGAGGCATGTAGAAAAAAACATTTAAAGCTGTATTTATGTCTGAATCACCAAATCTTTCTGAATCTCTCCAAATCAATTTGGAGGGTTCCAATTCAATTCAGAGAGATTAAAAGGTTCTTTGATTCAACTCAGATCTGGAGATTTGGCCACTGAATCCAGCCAAATCTCTACCATACTGAATCAGGGACCAAAGCTTTGCACAGCCCTATTGATAAAGCATGAACCTGGTTTCAGATGTGAGGTTGCAATTTTTGAACACCCATTTTCTCAGGCATCAGAAAGCTGCACGTGCACACTTTAGGCAATGTTGGATTTCTTCATTGATGTCAGCCTTCTGTGAGAGATGGCTTCTGAGGTAAGGGAGATATTTAACAGGAGTCTCATCATGAATCTGAATTACCTGAGCTGGGGTTTCATAGATTTCATAGATTTCATAGACATTAGGGCTGGAAGGGACCTCGGGAGATCATCGAGTCCAGCCCCCTGCCCAAAGGGCA
>NW_017728886.1:33855983-33870444 GCF_001723895.1 Crocodylus porosus
ATCACTAGGTCGCCGATTAGGTCGTCCCCCATAGCCAGTACCAGGTCAAGCAGGGGTCTGCTCATTAAGGAGCTTGTTGATGGAGGACTTTAGTCTTCTGAATGTTGTGTGTCAGTCCCATTTTCTTGTATGTCTCGATAAAGTCCTCAAAAATTGTCTGAAGGTCTACTTCAAATGTGCACACACTATAGCATCGTAAGTATACTGGAGTTCAATTATTGAGTTTAGGGTGTTTTTGGTTTTGGCTCAAAAATTGTCTGAAGGTCTACTTCAAATGACCACACACTACAGCATCATAACAGGGTGATTTTGGTTTTGGCTCAGAGTCAGCTGATACTAAACAGCTTTCCATCCATTTGGTAGTTTAGATGTATTCCAACTGGAAGCTTGTTAGTGGTCAGAGGTAGTGTTGTGGTATGAAAAATCAAAACGTGATGGAGCATTGATGCAGACTTGCTTAACTCCCATCTTAACCTCAAAGGGATACATTATTGAGAACCACTGCTTGCCATACTGTCATGGAGCAGGCAAAGAAAGGTGACAAATTTTGGTGGGCATCCATACTTCAGAAGGATCCCCACAGTGCTTCTTGGTTGACAGTTGAAGGTTTTTGTGAGCTCAGCGAAGGTATGCCAAACAATATAAAATTTCCTGTGAAGAGTACATTTTTCTCCAATGGCTGTATTGGTCTTAATTACTATTTGAATTACTTATATTTGTATATTATTTTAATACAGTTGAGAAACATAGGCATGAATTTTATTTGCAGTTAAGTTATTTTCAACAAAAGTGAAAATCTGAACTGAATCCGAATCCTTCTCTCTTTTAAAATTATTTTCTAATTTCAGAAATTTTGCAATTTCAGCAAATGTTTCAACTTTTATAATAGTTTTTGGGAGATGACAGCATGAACAAAGCCATGATTGAAGCTATGTTTATTTAAGTGAGTAGAGGCAGACTAAGTCAATTGAATTTAGAGAAATGGTTTAAACCATTAAAAGGGCCAATGGTACCCTTGGCCCATCTGCACTGGCCGCGTATTAATTAAACAGAGAAACATAAACACTGAAGGGACATTAATTTTAGGCACTTATAAAAGAAATGTAGATAAAAGTTGTTTTCTTTAATAAACAGCTTTGAGAGCTGACCTCCTATGAGATTCACTATAGAAGAAGGCATTCATTTTTAAAAGATGCCTGAGAACATACGCCTACAGATAACAGCCTCTATTACTACCTTTCATTGGTAAAATGCAATTATTACTATAGTATTTCCTGAGTATTAGGCCATTGCTTAAACATTCATTAGTGAAATATAAATTAGTTCTGTAACATAATATACCTTCAATATGGTTTTGAATAAGATTAAGTGATAGGAAAGCGGTGTTAACAGGAAAAGGTGTACACTGTAAACAAACTAATATATTGACAGCTTACTTTAAAACTTTGCTACTTTCTCTCCTGAAAAGAATAGGTAATACACAGGAGCCTGTAACTGGCTTACAAAAGGTTCATTTATATTTTTCTGTAAATCAGTGCTGATATAACAATTAAAAGGAGTATGAAAATGATAGATAAGCCATGATGATAGTCAAAGTATCTATTAAGACTGGAAAAACTGGACCAAACATGAGCCCAAATCATATTGTCAATTTAAAACAGCTATTAGGTTTGAAAAACTCTGCTACAAGGCCTCAAACCCTGCCACCCCCCTTCTACTTTGTTCCCCACCTCTACCCCCACAGGGCAGATATTATGTCACTGTTGTTGGTGTCCAGTGAACGTTAGATGCGAGGTGCACTAAAGCCATTAAGTGTTTAGTGATCGGATCCCGAGGCTCCCTCTTCTCTAAGGCAGTATCAGTCTCACTAAGTCACCCTCACATGGGCTTGATCTCCTTTTCCTGGCCCCACATATCATCTAGTCCTGGCTACCCAGGGAACTAGCTTCAAGAAAAGAGTCATAGGGCACTCTGAGCAATGCTCAGCCTATGATCTGGTAGTTACAGCATTTTGCTGAAAAAGTGGGAGATGAAGATTCAAACTCCATTTGGTGAGAGGGGGCTTCCCGCACCCTGTTCAAGTACCCTAATCACCAGACTAAAATGTAGGAGATGTGTTACCTGGGATTACATACATGTCTGGTCAATTCTATCTGCCCTGAAGGTTTGGAGCTTTTCAAAAGGGAAACACAGAAGTACTACAGCTATGCAAGTGCAAACAAAATCCAAACTCTGTATAAATGTCACTGAGGTACATAAAAATGAAAAAGGAGCTAGATCTCGGGGAGTTTCATGTAAATCTACCTTTCTCTTCTCGACTAAGTACTGCTTTTAACTTTTTTTGAGTTGAGAACTTCCTTTGGATTTTGAAGGAAAGCTACACATTCTAGACCAGGGGTTCCCAAAAAGCTGCAGCCCGAAAGTGGCATACCGCAGCGCAGCAGTCACAGCCAACTGCATCTGGAATTTCCTGCTGGAAGACAGGTAAGGATACCCCCACCGCCTGGGGGGGGAAAACCCTGCACTGCCATGGGCCCTGTGGAAGGAGCTGCCACCTCTCCACCCAGCTCTGGGGGGCTGGGGTTTGCTGGTCCGTGGCCACTTCCAGTCTGGCAGCCAACCATGCTGCAGACTGGCATCTGACCCACAGTGGCCAAAGGATTGGCCAGGCTGCAGACCGGGGATTAAGATCCCCTGTTCTAGACTATCTTTAACCAAAGGAATGGAATATGTAAGACTGACATACAGCAGTTCTCTGGAGCCTGGCTAAGCCAGACCAGGATTCGGGCCCAATAAAACTTCACAGTATTTATGGGGTTGGTGGGCCTTCTTGGGGCCAGGGTGACATAAGGAAAGCTATGAAAATGGAAACTGAAATTGTTTGAATAAATGGACATGAGGTGAAAAGTCCTGAAATAAAATATCCCAGAGATGAAAACTGCCTTCATGGCCACGTCCAGATGTGTGGATGTTTGGTTCCCTGGGGATAACTAGTGGTGGCGCACCTTGTGCCGCTGCTACTTGTCCCCAGAAATGCCTGTGGCACACATGCTCTGGCATGTGGCAAGTTACCCTGGGTGGGGTTGGGAAGACTGGGACCAGCATTGGACTGGCCCCAGCAGCCTTACTTGGAGTCCTGGGGCCTCCCGGGGCTGCAGCAGTGGCAATCCTGCCATGCGGAGTCTGGCCCACAGTGGAGTGAGTCTCTGGTTGGCCAAGCTCTGGCTTTGGGCAGCACACGCTGCTACCACACACATCACTCCACTTTTTTGATATCCAGGGGTCAAAAAACCCTCCGCATTTCTCCCTTGCACCGCAGAGAACAACTGAATGTGTGGTATGTGGCGCCACAGGTGTGTCTGTGATGCCACACACCCCATGACTGCGCTCATCTGGATATGGCCTATGTGTGTAGAAGGTAGGGTGGAGATGCACCTTACAGACTAACTAAATCAGAGATCCATAAGCTTTCGTGAGCCCAAGGGCCCATCACTTCATCAGATGCTGGTACTAGACATGCACAGAGTAGTTGATCAAACAGCCTATATGCTATTGACTCTGTGCCACTCAAATAGATTATTCGATCAACTGTTCTCTTCATGTCCTTTCACAGCATCTGATGAAATGATTCCAGGCTCATGAAAGTTTATGCATTTCTGATTCAATTTGTTTATAAGGTACCTTTATCCTTCCTTCTGCCTGAATTCAAACTAACACAGCTAACTACCTCTCTCTGCTCAATGTGTGCAGAGCTGGATTCCAGTAGAAGTCAACTCTCAGTCTCTAACAAATAGCTACTGTGGGATGTTTCCCAGTATTATATGGAAACCTGTTTGCCACGTATATAACATTTGTACTTCAGTTTGAGAAATTTCAAGGACAGCATGATGAAAAACACTGGGCCTTGCTATACATTGTCTCTTTTGCAATATTAATATGAAATGGCACTAAGAAGATAAGGTAGAAGATCTGGGATCTGATTGTGCAACTGTTTTCTTACACAAGTAGTCTCATAGAAGTTAATGAGACTATTGACAAGATGACTCAACAACATGAATGAAGGTTCCATAAGAGGATCTTCAGAAAGCAATGAAGTTGGTACACCATTGACAAATAATTTAATTCCTAGACATATGCACAAGCACCAGATTGTCAAGCGTTAATTTATAAGTTTTTGAGTCTTCTCAGGCAGAATGTTTCTGGTCAATGATTGGACATTTTTTTAATGCTTATCAGTTCAACGTAAAATATAAGGGATTGCATCATTTTTAATGAAGTAAAGCATACTGTAGTTAAAGACTAGAGTCTATACAACAATATTATAGGATCTGCCAAATTTTGCTCCTGACAATTCAAGGTGACATATTATAGTTCAGGCATTTGGAAGCATTTCAAAAGGTGTCTGGTTAACCATTTACAGACCATATTTATGTTACTATCTTTGCATTCTTTTAAAACACTTTTTTAAAATACTCTTTTTGCAAGATTTCTAAAGTACCTGTCAACTGGGTATTTAATCATTCCAGAAACTGTAGCTAACAGCTTAGCATAGTTAGACTTTGTAGAGGAATTTAATAGTACAGCAGTGCTGGATACTGTGGAAAACACAAATCCATCACACTTTTAAATAAATGACACTTCCACAACTTAAGTCTCGTAAAAAGAACTTTAATTGGGTTTCTAACCACAATCAGCAAGGTTCTGGAACAGCTTTCCACTAGAACTAGTAAAAGCAAGCAACTTAACTAGCTGTAAAATGGAACTTGGTAAGTGTACAGATAGGATTACATGTCATGATTGCTTGCAAAAGTAAGGGTCTGGACTCTATTAAATAGGAGGTTTGTTTCAGTCCTAAGTGACTCTAAGTAACCATAAGTCAACATAATTCTCTGTTGCCTGAGACCTTGCATATCACTTATATTTGTGCAAAATAGATGTAAAATGTTCCTGGTTCCAAATACACTTTATGCAGGTGTTGTAAATGATAAAAAAAGATCAAAACACCAACACTACAATCATTGCCCTTAAAAAGTCACTATTTTACTTTATGAAATGCCTCACTCAAATTCACGGTATAAATATAAACTGCAGTTTAGTAAAATACATCTTAAAATTCCAAATGTGGCTGCTGTTCTCCCCACTTATCCAGCCTCTGAAGGCTTTAATCTTCCTGCAGACCTCAACAACCAAGTTTGTAGCATCAAGATCAAACTTAGCCCTATTGTATCACCATGGGAAAGTCTGCTCCAAACCTAAAGTCAACAACCTACATTTTTATAGGTCAAAGCCTGGATCTTCAGTGACATGCAGAAGTTAATTGAAAGCCAGAGCAGATAATACATCCAGCATGTTCTCTGTGAGGAACATGGCTAAGTAAGCATGCATGCATATTCTGCACCTCCTGAATATTCAGTAATCTTAAAATATAGTTTATTAATGTGTTGTAGTAATCTGGTCTTCAGGTTCAAGGGCATTTATCTGTCTTAGGTAAATTTGGTACCATAAACACAGTATTGAAGTCCCCTGCACATTCTTACATAATGTAGGAGATTACTGTTGTTTTAGAGAAATCAGGAGCTGCTCTTAAGTTGCTTAGGGTATCTGTGCCAGGCATTGAACTCATTGAACTCAAATCTCTTGAAACTTTGGCTCTGGATTCTACCACTGGGCTATACTTCCTTCTATCAGAGAATAGGGAAAAAAATCACATTCAAAAAGAAAGATTGTAACCATCATGTTAAGTTTTAAGAACAAAACGGAACCATATTGGTCACTGTCAATTACTAACAAAGTAGGAAAGCTTATCTGAGTGAAACTGACCTAAAATGGCTGATTTTTGCCAATAAGAAATTCAAAGTGGCAGTCATAACTCTAAAGACCTGACACTTCTGGGAGGCTCAAAGAATATAGCTAGACAAAATGAAGAAGAATGACTCTGATACCACTCTTCTATGGGGGTACACAATTTGATTGCAATCTGACTAATCTTACCTGCAAATAAACTGAAAACTGCTCACAGAGCTAAGAGCAAGTTACTATAGTTATTTCCTACTTTTGAAGCATAAGAAATGTCTTTGGATAAACAAATCCAAAAAAGTAGACCCCATCTCCCAACCCCCACTAGCAATTTATAAATAGTCAATACTTATAACAACATCCAAAAAGTATCAAAAGAAATTCACAGACTGATAGTCAAGCCACATACATGAATATCAGCCCTTCAAAGGGATGTAAATTTCAGCAAGCAGATCTTAGGAGTAAGAAACTGTGAAAGTAAATTTATACATTTGAACTTTCAAGTAACCAAAGTAAGTATTATACAGTGGTTCCTGACATACAGCAACTATGGGATTATGAAGTGATTCAACTATTTAAATGATAGTTGTTAGATGTAACTTACTTCTTTATATCCAAAAATGATTCGTCCATCATTGAGAAGTGTAGCCTGAAAAGTGAAACTGCCCAGGCTGTAATTATCCTGGAGATGTACATGATCCCACTGGACAACCAGTGCTGTGCCTGTGAATCCCAGAGTGGGAACAGAGACAAGAGAAAGAAGAACATGAGAAAAATAATAACTAGTTGTTATCCAGAAGTCAATTCATAAGTTTATATTAAATAAAAATACTTGGCCTCTATAGAGCATCTTTCAGCCCAAAATCTTAAAGCACCACAAATACAATAAACACTAGCTGAGCAACATACTGTCTTTCAAGGTAAATACCACAGGTCTGTAATTAAATACCTCAGTTTCACATAAACTGAGGCAAGAGAGGTTAGTGGCTTATCTCAGGCTGTACAGTAAGTTTGTAACAACTGTCAAGAACAGAAACCAGTGTTCCAAGTCAAATCTTGCTCTTTCATCTACACTGTAAGACTATTCATTTGTTTTAGAACAATGCCTCTGAACACTGGTGTGTTAATAGAATTACTGGTTTTCTAAAAGTGATTACTCGGGGCATTCTGTCTCCCCCCATTCCTTTTACATGAATATAATATATCTATAATTATATTTTCTACCTAATATAAGCTTTCACTGAGATTCCAAAGACTGAAAAATATAAGGTGTTGGCAATAAATATTAACTACATAGTCTCAATTAAAGCTACAGACAGGGTAAATGTTAAGCCTAGTGGGTAGAGTGTTAGTTGCAAGAGGCTTATTAATATTCATTGGAGCTTTTGGCTCAATCCCCATCCACCACACTAAAAAAGTACCCCCAAGTGAGTTGCATCCTTTAAAATATGTTTGATACTGAACGTCAGAAAACCCATTCAGGGAGCTAGCTGAGAAAGTCATAATCAAAACAGTATTTACTGAAAATATCTCTCATATTTGGGACTATACCCTTCTTCCAGTGTACATCCTCCTCTAACATAAATGGGAATTGTGTGCTTTGATTCATAATGCTTGATTTCCATCTCTCATGGGACTACTCTGAGGATGCCTCAGGGTGGGTCAATGTGCTTCTATCTTGCATATATTTTGATGAATCCTTGAAGTATCTTGGTCGTTAATCTTCAGTGTGAAAGCTTACATTCCAGTTTTTTAGTGGTGGGAGTTAGGAAACTATGAACATGCACATCTTTGATGCAGTTTACAGAAATAAGTCCATCCTACCATTTCCAAGTGCATTTTCAGTAGCATACTTATGCAACAATATTCCTCACAGGCTGTAATGAGTATGCATGCACATAAGATACTTTTAAGTTCTTAACCAGATTGCTTTGAATTGTAACAATGATGTAGTTATAATTTTAATTTTAAAAGTATTTTTTCTCTTTCAGGAGTCATTTTCACTCTGATAAACACAAGCAAAAACACCCTATAATCAGTGAGATGGTGCATCTCCTGATGCACATTCATCCCAGACTTCTGATACCAGGAGGTTTGCAGCCTCTGTGGCATTTCCCTGCTTTCTCAGGACCCACTGGAGAGCTCTTTGCAGGGCTAAGTTCCATATGAAGTAGCAGCAGCAGTGATACTTAGATAAATCATTAAATTCTGCCTATATCAAGTACAGAGCTGTTTTGAAAATTATGAATTTATGTTCAGAGTACAACAAAGGACAAAACAGGAGGAGGCACCTAATGATGTGCAACTTGTTTCGCTTCTTTTCATTTAGAGTAAAGGGTCATATCCACAGTCAAAATGAATATGGCAGTTGACAGAACTTCACACTCAGAGAAGTGCTGATGTAAGGAAGTTCTCAGCCTTCAGGGGGCTGAAGCCCAGTAGCAAGTGACCAGCAGTAAATAGTCTGCCTGGCTGGAAGGCTGGGAACAAGCTGCAACTGCTGGCTACTAAATGAAGGCAGAGGGCTTAAACACCAAAGAGGGTTAATATCTCCAGGAGCACAGTGCAGTGGAGGAGAGAAGTCTGTGGTGCTGAGGGAGAAGCACAGAGCCTGGGTTGCCCCTCTCAAGATCTGAACAGAGAGAACAGGTTTGGCGGAGGGTTGTCTGTTGGTCTGCATGGTTGCTTCTTTTGTTGTATATTTTGTTTACTGTGGGGATAAGATTGCCGAATGTTGGAAATTCCTGAACAAGGAAAGAGCTAGGTGAGTGGCCTTCCTAAAGTTGGTTAGTGACCTGCTTACAGTTGGCTTCCCCTGAGGAGAAACATGTGCTTTAAAGACTTGGACGGAATCAAATGCTCTTTACCTTGATTTTGTATCTTAAGGTAAATTACACCAGGATTGAGAAGGGACTGACAAACAGGTAACCTGGTGCAGCTGCATGCAGTCAGTGACTACTACTGCATCTTGCCAGGATAGGGCAAAGAAGAAGATAATCACCTGACTGCTACTATCAAACAGCTAGTCAGTGATGCACACAGAGGATGCATCTCCACACGCAGGGAGTGTTACTGCTTTTTGCCACTGTGCATACCCCTGCATGCAGGGTCGGCAGGGGGCAAATTGTCTTGCGTGGGGTAGCAGAGGCTGGAGCCAGCACCTGTGTTGGGCCCAGCAACCTACCAGGGGTCCTTTAGCTCTCCTGGGGCAGCAGTGGTGGCAATCTGGCTGCTTGGAAAGCGATTGGCAGCCAGTGTGGCTCTGGCTGGCCAGGCTCTAGTTTCTGGCGGTGCATGCTGCTGCTATGTGTGCCACGTGGTTTTTTTAGCACCTTTTTTTTTGACACTGGGATCTCCCGGTATAACCCCCCGCCCCCAGCACACTGCTAATTAGCAGCATGGTGAATGAGTCCACATGCACCTTGTGCAGTCTGTGGTGCCTCAAATAGGTTTGAGGCACCACAGACCACACCTGAACACTTGTGGGGATGTGTCCCAAGAGATCACACCAACAGTGGTAGAGTTTCACCCTTGATTTTTCAGAGGAATTATATACTGGATTGGGTTTAGGGGCTACCATGATCTGTCTGCTACTTTTTTACACTGATTATCTGTCCACAACTTGAAACAAGTGCCCGACTCCACCTTTAAAAGCAATTTAGCAGAGTCTGCTTGAGCCAACATGAAGACTGTATTTGAGGGAGGTACTGACCATTAAACGGTCCTCTCTAAAGATCCTCAGATCCCTTCAGTAAGGACCACAAGTTGTAGAACTTCACATTAAATACTGGATGAATGTCACTGATTTCTCCTTTTGCAAATTATGTGGATAGGGAGTATAATTTTCTCAGATATATTTGAAATATTTGAAACAGTTTTGACTGGACTCATACTTTAGGTGCTATGTTTCTGACCACTGATTGGACTTCAAGAGCGAGACTTCTTGTTAATACTTATGATGGCTAATGGCTAATGCATGCTATGTTTGTAAACATTCTATAATGTGCGATAAAAATCACTCAGAGGAAATATTCCTTCCAATATAATCATTTGCTAGTATATTCATGGAAAGAAAATACAAAAACAATGTGTTGCATGCTGGACTCTTCTAGCCCTATCCAGCCTCTCCTCTCAAAAATAAAACATAGACCCTACTAGTATAAACATAAATATAAATAATAGCTTCTAAATTTACGTTCATATTTATAAAAATCTTGGCCTTAGCTGCCAAAGTTCAGGCACTCATATTTGAAATGTTTACCATAAAGCTTTAAGTATGAAATCGTGTGTGCCTCTTTTTGTATCATCACTAGATTTACTATTAGAAGCCCAGGGCAAGGCAGCAGATGTCATTTCATTGCACAGGTCAAACTTACAAAATGTTTGTTTTAACAGCATTGTATGACTAATATCCCCACATTTATGGGTTTAGAAATGTCCCCTGAAGAACAGCTCTAAGTATAACGCTGCATTTTTATCCTTTAAAATTTTCTTACCAAGAACTGCTAAGAACTTTTGGTATTGTTGAATGTATTAGGTTCCTAGTCTGCATGTTTAATCATTGACAGGTTTATTAATCTTGTACATGCCCTGTTTAGGTATATGCTTAATATCACATCTCACAAAACAATTTTATTAGAGCTACTAGGTGGACAGGACTTACTGCATTAATTGAAGCAAGAGGGCCATGCACATTTTCAGAAGAAAATTTTCTTTTTTAAATTAATAAAGTATATTTCAAGTCTGGAAATGGGATCACATGCTTTTAGCACATGGTTTTTTTCTTCAGTTGTTTAACAATAAACATTCATCATTGTCTAACCACGTTCAATTAATGTTATATATATAAAATAATAGTTTAAGTAGTTTTCCCTTCAAATGAGGATAATTTAGGAAAATAAAAATAGCCAAGGGACAAAGACATGTTAATTTATGAAGAACTATTACATACCATTATCAAAGTACCTGACTGTTGAATTTCTTGATACACTGGGATCAAAATTTGCCATCAGAGGTGCAATATATTGTGTGGCTGTGAGCATTCGATGAACAACTTCTCCAGTATATATAAAACCTACAATAAAAGATATTGAAACTGTTTCAGCACCTTCTGACAATATGTAATAAAAAGTCAGATTTAATTAGGTATCAATAGAGTTTTAGACAGTCATTAAGATAAATTAATCCGAACACCAAGGTTTCGCAATAAATTAAAAAACAACAAAAATTGCACAAAAAATTTCTGAGGGCAGCTAGAAAATAAGTTTTGAGATGAACATAGGAGAAACCATTTTAAAAAGCAGGCTTTCATACTGGAAGAAAAGACAGATTAAACTCACTATTCAATTAGGGTTTTTTCACTTATGGGCCAAATCAGAAAAGCTGCAGAAAGTGAGCTATTCTCTAAAGGCCCCAGTTACCACCTTCACCATTTTCTTTACATGTTGTTTCTCTCCTCTTCATCACTGTGCTTGTTTCCCTTTCCAATTGTCAGCTCTTCAGGGAAGAAATTCTGCTTTTCTTTATATGTTTATAAACATGAAGATTAATCTTTTCAGCAGGATCTGGTTTCCAAGTTTGAGAAAAACAAGACAGATGAAGGGCATAAGAGAGGATGTATTTCCCATGGCTGCAAGGCTAGCTATACCTCTGACCCATCCTGGTCTTTTCTCATTCACTCTCTGCAGGGTTTGGCCCTGTTGCTTTATCTTTCTGGGATGGAATTCTGCAATAATCCCTATTTTAGATTCACTCAAGGCTGCAATATCCAATCTGCATTGTGCTTACTTAGGCTACTAGCCAGTTGCCTGTCAAGAATGATGGGGGGAAGTGGGCAGGGGGGGGAGACCTGTGCTTCCCCATCCAGGACCGCTCCCCACTTCCCTCCTGCTGCTTGGGGTCCAGGCCTGCTTCCCCCACACCACAGTAGTGAGGGGAGGGGAGGGCAGGAGCAAGTCCAGGCCTGATGTGGGGGTGAACTGGGCCCAAGGGTGGGGAGAAGCCAGCCTGCTGTGGTGGGGGTGGGGGGGAACAGTGGGCGCAGGCCTACCCAGTGGCGGTTGGGAGAACAGGAGGAGCAGGCTCAGGGCCAGTACAGGGGAGAGGGAAGAGTAAGTCAGGGCACAAGGGGTGGGGAAGAGGCCCACTCCTCCCTTCCCCCCATTGCTGATGTGTTGGGCTGGGCCAGGCCAACTTTTCCTCATAACATCAGGCCCGGGGACCGCTCCTCTCCTCTCCTCCCCCCTCCCCCACCACTGCCATGTCAGCCTGGGTCCACTCTTTTGTGTCATCACAGCCTTACATCAGGCTTACTCCTTCCCCCCCCAATCCCGCTGCATTGGCTCATGTCGGCCCTGCAGGCAGCAATGACAGAAGTGGGGAGAAGAGGGGAGAAGTGGGCCCAGGCCACCACAACTGGCTTCGCCTCCCCCCCGCCATGGAGCCCCAACATTTCTCCCACATGGCTGCCGCCACCTCCAAGGAGCAACGGGGGGGGGGGGGGGGCAAGACCAGCACTGGTGGCCTTGCCCCCCCTGCTCCATTGCCACCACCTGCAGGGAGCAGGGCAGGGGGGGTGAGCCCCCCCCCCCCACTCCATCCCCTGTGTCCCCGCCATCACAGCAGTGGTCCACTAGGCTACCACCTCCTGGCCAAATGCTGTATTCACACTGTGATTGGCTATTTCAGTCAACCAATCAGAGCATGAATAAGGCGTTATGGCCAGGCAGACAGATTAAGGCTTTTATAATATTAGAATAGGTGAATGGATTTGGCATCTGTGCTTCTTGCCTACAGGACTCTTGTTTTGAACCCAAAAGTGTCATTTATTGTAATGCTAGGAAGGGCAATTAGAGAAACCGGTCACTAGAACAACACATAATTGATACATATATTTACTGTATAACACATCTAAGGTTTACCAACCCTGACTGTAGCCCAAGCAAGCCTAGTTTCCTCAGATATCCTTAGCTACCATACTCAGTCTGCTTTCCCTGAACAATGGAAATCGCTTTCTGAATTGTTATAGACCTTTGCTCTTGTCAATTCTTGGCTTTGACCCTCCATATCAAAACTAGTCTGCTAGCTGACAGGAACCAGAAGCTAGAATTGACATGCCTAATATTTTGGATAATTACTCTTAACAGCTCTTTTTAAGACTTAAGTGAAGCTTAAGTTATTGCTCCCTTCTGCATAATTTCCCTCTTCCTATTAAATTAATCCCAGCGGTGAAATTTCAAAAAACAAAAAACAAACTGAAAACAACGTTTGAGTTCATAAAACAATATCCCACAAAACAGTTTTCCTCTGAAAAATGCTGTCTCCTTGAAATCCAACTGTTCCATAGGAGCGCATTGACTTAGAGTAGAGTTTCAACAGAAAGAAAGGTGGTAAATCTCTCCCCACTTTTCTTCCAATAGAGGGAGGTTTTGTCTACATTCGCTGCCATTTTTTCATCAAAATCTTGTTAACTACTTGTTAACAGAATAAACAAATTTCTGATATTCAGTTTTATGTGTTGAACTGTGCAGTGATTAGAGATGACTGGCTATTTGAAAAGGACAACTGATCTGGTTAGAAGCAGTTACTACCAAATACCAAGCCATAATTTCAAATGGAAAAGACAGAAGACCCATTAATTTAGAAGTATAAACCTAAGCTGAGTAAAATTCTAGAAAACATATTCTAGGAAATATCTGACATTGACAGGAAATATAGATTACAGGACCTTCTTACCTTTGTTTTAATTTAAACAACAGCTTTCAGTTTTAAGGGGGCAAAAGAAGACATACAGTATTTTGAAATGTGAATGCCTACAGTTCAGCTCCCAAGTTACCATTTAGAAGTAATGATTGGCCTGGTTTTCTGAGATGTAGCTCAAATGTCAATGATCAGTTTACTAACTGATAGAAAAAAATAAATATATTCTACCTATTTAACCAAAAAAACCCAAAAACCAAAACAGTTTTTTTTTTTCATTCTGTACCTACTTTTGAGTGATTAAGAAACCTGACCTTTTAAAATATTGTGTTGTTATTGGAGTTTCCAGAGTTTCATTTGATTACATGTCCCTTAGATTACGTAGCCATTCCTCCTACCAGTCAAGAGTCCCTGGTGCATTTTCATTACTCCTTAGTCACTGATGTTTGCTTCTTAAATGTCAGTCTCTTAAGTCAGGGCTATCCAACTAGTGGCCTGCAGCCCACTTGCATCCCACAAGGGTTTAAATTGAGCCTGCGGGATTGTACCTAGCTGCTACTCCCCACCATTGCTCTGGATGTAGCAGCATTTGTGGGGCTCCAATCCCCACCCCTCCAGCTTTTGCTTCCTGCCCCAGGGGGTGAAGCAGTGCAGTAATGCAACTCACAGAGTTGGAGGAGCCTGCAGCTGGAGAGCTGAGGATGCAGCAGGGCATATGGGCAATGGGGGCGCCCTGGGTCTGTGGTACAGTGGGAGGACAACCAGATATGTGGTGTGCTGAGGAGATTTCATAAACATTAGGGCTGGAAGGGACCTCGGAAGATCATCGAGTCCAGCCCCCTGCCCAAAGGGCAGGAAGTCAGCTGGGGTCAGCAAGTTAAGCATCCAATTTACTCTTGAAGGAGTTCAATGTAGGTGCTTGAACCACCTCCGCTGGCAGACTGTTCCAGACCTTGGGGGCTTGGAC